>NW_020442458.1:635944-657351 GCF_000699045.2 Agrilus planipennis | reverse complement strand
ATTAAATAATTCGAAGTGGTCTGTATTCTGTCGAAACTGCCAGACGCGGATCGCGATTTCGATCTTTTTGGATCTCATCAGCGCGAAAGCAGGCCGCTCCGACAGAACACAGACCAACTTTTACCTGCTGTCTTAATAGTGCGTTTCAGAAAATACTACAGACGGCACAGTGAACGCCATCTGTAGCACGATACGTAATCCTAAAACGTAGCATCGTGCTACAGATGGCGTTCACTGTGCCGTTTGTAGTATTTTCTAACCCAAATAAAGTTTATTAAAGAATATTTTAAGTTAGGTATTGTTTTCCTAAGAAATATAAAGTAAGCCATCAAGTTAGTTTATACACTTAAACTGAAACGAATATTTTTATCTTTCTGCAATAAATAAAAGAACAAAAACTGGTAAATTTAAACATTAAAAATGATTAATAATTACGTTGATCTCCTTATAAATCACCAATAGGATTAATAAAAGATAAAAGGAACCTTCTTACCAGTGACAACTTATTATAAATGCAACGTCGCCGACGTGTCGGTTGGTTTAAGCGTTAAAGAAACGCCTTACATTTGCAATCGTATAAATCAATTTTCAAATTAAAATAGATTCTGTATCTGTCCATTTCCGTCGCCTGCTTATTACCATCCACCAACGCCAACGGAAAAACAACTGGAATATTTAATGAGAAGCTATAAAAGTAATGATTTAGGGAAGCAAACAGCTCCATATAGGAGTTAACAAAAAAGCATCATAAACGCAAATGACTTCTTTTTCTCTCTTTAATATTTTACCATTAATAATTATTATTGATCAACACCTAGTTGATGCGATCAAAATGGAATATCAATGTGTTAAGAAAAAATTAGGTTTAGATATACTAGAATTTCCCCGGCCAGGCCACGCAAATCCAACATCAGAATAACATCACCCTAACTTTTCAAAAAAATATTTTAAATGCTTATTCATGTTTATGATATTATTTAAAAATTAAAAGGAATACTCACCCCTAATTACCACAAATAATTTTATTTGAGCGGACACGTGTTTCGCCCACTTCATACGTGGGCATTATTATTAATTAGGGGTGAGTATTCCTTTTAATGTTTAATTAATATTTACCACAGTCTCCTCTTTTTAATTTTATGATATTATATTGACTAATTTTATGTAGTATTAGGTGCAATCTCATAACAAGAACAATGTATTAATAATAATTGATTATGACATCGTAGTGGGGTCCCCGAAACCTTGGGTCCTTTCCGGTGATGCCGAAGTCTACCCTTCTGCATGAACCACTTCAGGCACTACATAGTCCATCATGGATTTATCCTTTTTGACCGCACTCTAGCACAACGTGGCCTTTTATAAACTTTTCAAATGATATTTTCATACAAAAACCATTTTGATAAACTGTCTATAGTTAGGACGTTCAAAATTGGCATAGTCCGCAATAAAACTGTCGCATTTACTTTCTACTTTCAACTTACTGACTAGACTAGGGCTGTTGCAGGCAGAATGCCAATATAGGAAAGAGATGCCAGGTAGGAATTGCAGCGGACACTAATAATAAAGAGAAAGGAATAACATTACACCAATGTGTAACAGAAAAAGATGCAGAGAAGCAGAGTAGAAACTTTAAAGAAAATTTAACATGCTCAGGAATTTAGGAAAGCAAGACGTTTAAAAATAGAATTTTAACCACGCAGTGGTAACCATTCAGTTATCTCTTTTCACCTTGACTTATGAAGCATTTCCTAACTTATCAAAGGTGCGCTAAAAAAATAGGGAATGACCACAATCCAAAGTACAAACAAGAAAGAAGATATGTCCATTCTCATAGATAATTTATTGAGGACTTTGCCAATTTTGATCGTCCCAACTATATCACGGAAGATAAATATTTAGGTATGTTGAAAATGACAGAAATTTAAAAAAAAAAAGAGTAGCGTTGTACATAGACAGCACAGATAGCTGTTATTTACTTTCTGCAAGAATTAATAAGATTTTTTTGAGGTTCTACATAAGTTTTCTACAGATTTTCTACTTGTAATAACAACATGAAACTATCATATGTCTAGTTTCGCATTTATCCCTGTTTCGCTTCTTAGCGCTTCCGCAAATGTCTATTTCTTCAAAAGTCATATGGACTTTTCGATGAAACTGAGAAATTTCGCAAAAAAAATAAGTCATTTAAGATAAAAACTCGAATGAATAAAAAATAACCATGCAAACTATTAGAGTTTGTAGAATCCAAAAACCAAACTACTTTTTATAAATTCGTTTGAAAATATTGTTCAGAAATTACAAATTAAGTATATCAAATTACGAATAAGTGGAAGTGTTAAGTATATATTCATAATATGAAATTATCCTAGTTAGTGTGTGTGATTTTTGTTTAATTAATTGTAGTTTAGATACCAGTTTTTACTTATGTTCATTGTAGGAATCACATACTATATTGCAATTAATTGTAATTTCACAAAATCACTGTCCTGGTTAATTAAAGGAGTAGATAACAGTCGTCTTTATATGGAGATTAAATCAAATTCAAATGTAAAAGTAGGATTTTTAGCTTTTTATGAGAAATTTTATATTTTAGCATTCCTTTTAATATCGTACTAATAATAACAACATTTTCCATAATTTACAACGCATATACTACTAGCAGATAATTAATCAAAATAATCTGTTTTTGTATTTATTTATCTTCAATTATTTGCCATGTCTTGTAATCCGTTTTTTATCCAAAAATATCTATGGTTACGTTATTTAAATATTAAATATTATCTTAGTAAATGTATTCGGCACAAAATTTAGTTTGCCACTTGAACAACATGAAATACCCCTAGGTATTACCTATTTGAGTGTTCCATGTATAGGTAACTTGTTCCGTATTGCTGAAAATAAATAAAAAAACGAAGGTAATTAATAAGCTATAGCTCTACTTTTACCATAACTCGTTTTTATTACCTACAGAACGCAAATATTTAAGTCAGCTAATATCCTATATAACACACACGTCCGTAGTTAATTCATATCAATTACAAGCAGGAGACGAGAGTTAATTATGTTTGTTTTCCAAGTCGTTTTCGTTGTTAGCATTTGCTTGGCTACCTTCCCTTATTTAAGTAATAATTAAGAAGGTTTCAAGTAGCTTGACATGAAGGCGTTTGTGTACACAGACGTGGACGAACTTACACATGTGCGGAATTAGCTTCAAATGAACGTACGAGGTGGTAGAGCTAGTTCAAAATCTCATGAACCTTCATATGCGCGAGAGGCGGTTCTTATAGAATTCATATTTAACACTACGAAAGCATTTATTCGGTTGTTAATTATGTGCCTTGCTGTACAATGAGGAATGGAGTTTCAGATAAAGTATACTCTGTGTGACAATCAGTTTTTAAGATCTATAAATATAGAAATCAAAGAATGGGCGGAGCTGTTTAACACCAAAGTTCATGAGATTCTGAACTACCTCTACCAGAAATAACTTAACAAAAAAAATGGCACGTGTGGTAGAAGTGACACTTACTTCTATTTCCATATCTATTTAGCCGGTATGTACATACTTATTAATAATTATGTATTTATTTACAACAATGTTTTCAGTTGCGCATTTAAGTAATATTGTGTAGTACTTACTACTATTCTTTAATCAGCGAACAAAATTTTTGGGTGTTTTAATTCCTCAAACTACCAATGTTGGTGAGCAGATGGTCCTTCTGGACTATACCAGAGATCAGGTTCTTTAGTCCTTTCATGAATCAAGGGTGCAGATGGGTGGTGGTTGGAGTGAGGAAGATGAGATGGATCGACGAAAAAGAGAAGCAAAAGATTACAACACAAAAAAAAATTCGGTGTGGGAGTCTGAGTATGTATACTGTATGTTTTATTTTTGTGTTGTTAAATCCAAATCGGAATTCAATTTAATTCCAGCATGTCAGAGTTTGGGCATAACCTCAAAAAAAAACTTCCAAATCCACTAAACCGGTTAAAACAATTTCGGCGTGAGGGTCTAACTATTGTATACCGGATGTTTTTGGGATCGCTGAATTCAAATCTGCGGTCAATTTAACTCCAGCTGGCCATGGTTTGGACATAACTTCAAAAAACACTCCAAAACCCGCTACAACCCTTAATCATGATTTCAAACGATTTTAAACTTAAAACTCGTAACTAATCAACTATTTCGCTAAATGTATAACTTTATAATCCTTTAAACTTCTAACCCTGTAATCTTGTCGCCGAATTTTCTTTTTATGTGGCTGTGTTATGTACGGAATCATTGCTACCCCAGAATTTGTCCAGATGCCCCAAGGAACCATAGAAAAACTTGTAATTGTATTAAAACCACAAGCTTAAAATCGTTTGGGATTATCAAAATTAACGGTTTTAGTAGATTTTGGAGTGTTTTTTGAGGTTATGTCCAAATCCTGACGTGCTGGGGTTAAATTAACTTTGGATTTGGATTCAACGATCTAAAACCATATAGTATTATAGTCACACTCCCAGGTCGATTTTTTTTGTGTGGCTGTGTTATCTACGGAATCAGAGCTGCCCCATAATTAGCCTAGATGACCCAAGGAAACCATACAAAAACTTATAATCGTATGGTTTTAGGCTTAAAATTGTTTGCGATTACCATGATTAACGGTTTTAGTAGATTTTGGAGTGTTTTTTGAGGTTATGTCCAAATCCTGACGTGCTGGGGTTAAATTAACTTTGGATTTGGATTCAACGATCTAAAACCATATAGTATTATAGTCACACTCCCAGGTCGATTTTTTTTGTGTGGCTGTGTTATCTACGGAATCAGAGCTGCCCCATAATTAGCCTAGATGACCCAAGGAAACCATACAAAAACTTATAATCGTATGGTTTTAGGCTTAAAATTGTTTGCGATTACCATGATTAACGGTTTTAGTAGATTTTGGAGTGTTTTTGAGGTTATGTGTAAACCCTGACTCGCTAGGGTTATATTGACTTCGGATTTGGATCAACAATCTAAAACCATACAGTATTATAGTCAGACTCCCAGGTCGAATTTTGTTTTGTGTGGCTGTGTTATCTACGGAATCAGTGCAGAGATGCCTAGTCCTTAGATGACCCAAAGAAAGCCGTGGCTTTGCCGATTATTGGGCCGCGACCAGATTGTTTTGTTTTTGTGGAAGAGAGGAAATCTTCAAAACACACCCCGCCGTCTGTATGACTGGGTAGTGTTGGATTCACTCCGATGAGGCCTACCAACTAAAACCCTTCACCTCAAGCCGTTATAGGACTTATTAGTACAGGTCCTCTTCACTTGAAGAGACGACAGCTACCAGTTCTTTTTTTATAGTGTTAAATTTTGCGATAGATATGCGCGCAACATGCGGTGTTTCTTTTTGTGCATTCGTACGACTGGGTAGGTCGGATTCCCTACCCAGTTGTACGGACGGCTGGATGTCTTTTGAAGATTTCCCTTCTTCCACGAAAACATAAAAAAAAATGCGGTGTCTGCTAATACTGTCAACGCACAAAAAGAAATATAATGTATAATATTCTAATCTCAAAACTCAAAAAATGCACTTTTTGACTTTTTTTTGAGAGTATTACTGCAGAAAGTAAAAGGATAGCAAGAGCAGTTTTCATCTCGAGTGTCCCATTATTAAACGTTTTCGTTTAGGCGATTGTTTTTTATTAAGCAGTCGTTTCTTTTATCTTAAACTGATACTGGTGTTTGCTAATAATTTACTCTTCATTTTTACTTCTATTTTTCGACAGGTTATGATTAAAAAGTTTGAAAGTAGTACGTTTGCAATTTTACTACCCATTTGTTAGTCAATTTCGGCGTTACAAAACTAACTGTTAAGTCTCTTATGGTTTCGCCAACACATGTAATCAGTGTCTGTAGTGCAGTTTACATTCCCTATAATTTTAATTTTATCGAAGCATTTGATTATACATACATGCACGGTCTGTTTCCGAGCGCAGGTCATCACATGACTTGTTGAATTTAGATTCCTAGTAAATATGACTTATAATTAAGTCGCCTATATCATGCATAATTAGTAAGCAAAAGTTTGCACTTTACTAAATTAAACACATATTAATCCTGTTTGCCTGTAGGGGTACTTGTAGACGTACTACATACATAGATGGAAAAAAAAAGCGAAGATACATACTATTTCGTAATTTATGCTTGATGTACCAAAGGTATCACAATTGGACGTTTATATCTTTAAAATAACGATTGTACAATGGATACTCGAAGGAGTTTTTCTGACGTTGATTATAGTCACAAAAATCATTTAAATTTTTGAAATGAAGCCAATTTAATTCTTTTATACGTACAGTGACGAATTTTCTCGTAGTTATTTTATTTGAAATACTTTAACATTTTTTAGAACTGGTTAGTTTTTAATATGAAAATTCATTTGTCGAATTTTTTATCCATTACAAACTAGCTCAGGTTAATGAGGGAAAATTGTTGCTATTGTCATACTCTCGCCGAGAATCGAACCCGGTACCTTTGCCTTTACGCACCAATGCTCTGGCAAAAGCCAAGCGTCCCGGGCTCGATTCCCGACAAGGGTATGACAATAACAACAATTTTTTTCCCTTATTAACCTGAGGTAGTTTGTAGTGGGTAAAAAATTCGACAAATGAATTTTCATGTTATTTTATTTATTTAACAGCCATTTATATTACAATAATTTATTTTACATTAGGCACTTAAACTGCTTTTTATTTCTACACGCGATATTTATAAAGCGTATATACTGTATTTTTATTACTTGGTATTCGATTGTTTTTCGCACTGTTTATTTATATTACTGACCAGTTGTCGATTTTCGAGAATTTCGAAACTTTTATTGTTAAACAAGCAAATATGTGTCACTTAGAGTATGATTCATTAGCTTTCGCGGTCTCTGCCTGCGGGCATATTCAAAAGGCGTCAGGAATCAATGTATTGATTATTTTCACGTACATACTTGAGGGTATTAACAATATACATTTTTTAATTTGGGGTTTATTCATATTTTCTAATTACTCTTTAGCCTAGTTTCGCATACCTTGATCAGCAGGTACCTACAAAAGACGAAACTGACAATTTAACAGAAAATTACTAAAAATAAGATTTTGTACCGTTTAAATCTTCTTATTTTATTGTAGGATATCTACAGGAAGTTTTAATTTTATTCTTTTTGTTTCAGGTAAAAATTGAAATCCTTTGACAAAAGTATGCTGGCTATCCACCCCTTTTTGCAGTCAGTCATGAATAACCTAGTAAGTAGTACCTCTGTTTTGATTATTTTCTTAAATATCTTCCTTTCCTTAATTTCAATGTTTATAATAACATTCTGTACAAATAATACGAGGGTGGATTGATAAGTTTCCGGCCTGACCAAGAAAAACAAGGTTTTTAAAAATTTTTTTTTTTTATTTCTCAACATAATCTCCTCCAAGGCTGATACATTTCTCATAGCGGTGTTCCAGTCTATTAATGCCATCTCTATAGACTGATTCGTCAAGCTCCTCAAAATAACCATTTACAGCTTCGATTACTTCTTCATTGTCCGCAAATCTCTTACCGCCAAGCCATTTTTTGAGATTAGGGAACAGAAAATAGTCACTCGGGGCTAGGTCTGGAGAGTAAGGAGGGTGCGGCATCAATTCAAACTTTAGATCGTTGATTTTAGCCGTCGCAACGATTGACGTGTGCGCTGGTGCGTTATCGTGATGAAACAAGATTTTTTTCTTCGCCAGATGAGGTCGTTTAATTTTCACCTCGTGGCTCAAACGTTGCAATAAGTCTGCGTAGTATTGACCAGTGATAGTATTACCCTTTGCAAGGTAATCAATGTATATAATACCTCTTGCATCCCAAAAAACAGTAGCCATAACCTTGTTCGCCGAAAAAATTGTTTTTGCCTTCTTTGGAGTTGGTTCCCCTGGTCCAATCCACTGTTTAGACTGTTCTTTGGTTTCAGGAGTGTAGTGGTGGACCCACGTTTCGTCAACGGTTACGAATCGACGCAAAAATTCGCTTGGATTACGCTTATACAATGACAAATTTGCGGTAGAAATGTTTTTTCGAATCAATTTTTGGTCGACTGTTAGCAAACGCGGCACCCATCTTGCACAGAGCTTTTCCATATGCAAATGTTGGTGCAAAATATGTTGCACACGTTCATATGACATCTTACAGGTCTCAGCTATCTCACGCACTTTCAATCTGCGGTCTCCCAGCACTATTTGATGAATTTTTTCGATCATATCTGGAGTTGTGACCTCAACGGGGCGTCCTGAGCGAGGCCCATCAGAGGTGCTCACACGACCCTTTTTAAACTCGGAAACCCACTGCTTAACGGTTGAATATGACGGGGAGGATGTCCCCAGTGTTGAGTCCATCTCTTTTTTAATTTCCTTCGGCGTTAACCCCTTCAAATAAAAGTATTTGATGACAGCACGATTTTCCTGCTTTTCCATTTTTACGAAAACCACAGAGGCGTCTTGTTCAGCGTGCTGTCAAACCTACACTAGCAAGGAGATCGGGCTGAAACTATAGCTACAAGCTATCCAAGGATGGTACTATAGAATGTCACCTCAAGGTAGGCCTAGTGGCGTCATCTCTTGGTTAGGCCGGAAACTTATCAATCCACCCTCGTATATATAATAGCTATAATATTTTATATACTGATTGTTTTTCTAATTAAAGCTCTTGAGAAGCATTACGAACTGTATCATCTGTTTCTTTACAGAAAACGTTACTATGTAAAATAAGATAGTTCGTTCGCTATGAGTTCCATTCGGCTAGTAATATTAGATTATCAAAGCCAACCACCTATTTATTTCAAAATCCTTTATTACCAATTTTTAATAAAGACAGGAGACGAAAAACTAGAAGAAGTGGCTGATTTTAGGTATGTAGTCAAATAAGTCAGGACGGGAGTAGTAGGGATATGAAAGAGAGGATAGCGCAGGGGCGAGTCGCCTTCAATAAAAATAAGTCACTTTTATGCTCGCGAACGGTTAATTTAGAAATTCCAAAAAGATTGTTTAAGGTGTATGTTAAGAGCGCGGCACTGTACTGGTGCGAAACATAGACGGTGGGCGCGGCGGAAAAGAAATGGTTAGAAGCGTTCCAAATGTAATGTTACAGGCGAATGATGAGGATTCCGTGGATAGAGAAGGTTAGAAATGAAGAGATATTAGAAAGAATAGGAGGACAGAGGACTCTATGGAAGTCAGCAAGAAATAGGCGAGGTAGGTTGGTAGGACACGTTCTCAGGCATGAAGGTCTAGTCAGAGACATATTATAGGCAGAAACGGGAGTTAGGAGGGGTAGAGGTAGGCCTATATTGGATTACTGTTCGTATATTACTGTTTGCAAATAGCTAAGGATGTGGGATGTTCTAGTTTTAAGGAGATGCGAAGATTAGCTCAGGATAAAAAAGAGTGAAGGTGCGTGTCCAACCAGTCTTATGACTGACGACTAAAGGATGGGTGGATTTTGATTTGATTAAAAACAAGGTTTTTAAAACAATACGGCTTAAAGAAGTGGTGAAAATGTTACAAAAAAGTCAGTGATTAATATTTTGAGGTTACGGCTTCATTGAGTTTATAGATATGGAGAATGGACTGACCCTCATAAGTGGGCAGTCTCCGGACGGAGATAATGCGTCAGTGAGATCAATATATGCCCTTTTTCTGCATTCCTATAACTAATAACTAATCAAAGTGTGAACTACTGGGCGTATATTTCGTGTTGTGTCTCATTTTAATACATTTAATATAGAAAATGGATAAAAGAATTTTGAAATATTTGAAACTATTTCTAATAAGTTGCATTATAAATAACGATTTTAATTGAATGGCATAGTTAAAAACTGATTTGAAGCAAACAGCAAAAGAAATATTGCCTTTAACTGTACGGGAATTAATTGGACCTCGTTACTCATATCTCTACACTAGCGGTAAAGTAATAACCGAACATTCATATCATTTTCGTGTAAATAATAAAGTAATATTAGAACAATAAATGCAATTTAAAACTTTTAAGAAGATTTACGCTTTGTTCCAAAGTTCTCAAGAAATCGACTAGTTGAGGCATGTTTTTAGGGAAGCAGGTGACATATTTAGATACACGTGGTTGAAAAAATATATTCCACACTTTCATCAAATTATGAATTTTCGTTAGTGCAGCATAAAACGAACAAATGCCGACATAGAAATGTGTAATTTATATGTTCGGTGAACATTTTGCCTTACATGTAAATTACTTAAAGCTAAAAGAGATAAGTCCCGGCGTTATTTATTGTTTTCCGACTTGTATAATTACGATAAAAACCGGTCACGAGTTTGTTTTATAAAACCCAGACCCCATCAATTTAATTAAAGAATTATAAAACAAGTTAAATTAATTTATTCTAGCTCCAATATTTACATTTATAAATACATGTCACCAGTTCATTATTTAAACATACCGTAGATAGCCACTTTACTTTTAATAATCGCAAATTAGCAATGTAAAATTCGCTGCACTTTAGAATAATTGTATTAATGATTTATGTGGTAAGAAGTAATTAATACGAACACACAATTAACTGTTTTATTGGTTTAAAAACAGCAATATCGCATACATTGTTCAGGACAAAAAGCACTGTACTGTAAATCAGCATATTCGTTTTTGTTATCTATAAAAGTTCGTTTTTACTTTCTACAAAACGCTAAACAACTTCTACAAAAACGAAACTAAAGTAATTGAAATAAACAAACAAGTCCTACTTCTTTTGAAAAATAAGCTTAAAAACATGTGTACATTATGCTTGAACAATATTCCAGAATATTTTAAAGGTAATATCTGGAGGCAGTGTAGAGTGCATCTCGTAATAGCGTCACAACGTTAGGAAGTGTAAAAGGTGTGTACAAGGAGTGCTCCAGTTAACGAGTATGTCAATGGCGACCTTCGAAACAGCTGGCACACGGACAAGTCAATTGCACGCGTGAAAATTAGTAGTAGCCTGTACTCCGTAGTTACTATTCGATTGGTAAAGTTATTGCTATTACCACAAAATACAAAAAGAAGTTAAGTGTGATAGTATCAAACAATAAACAATGTATTCGCACGCTAAATATACGGACATGGTGGTCACATATGGACGGTGCAATGAGAATGCACTGGGGTCTTCACGTGAATACGTGTCATCATTGCCGAAGCAGTTGGGGCTTTCGGTAAGGTCATTACCCTTATTCTTATGTATATCACTGAGTAGTACGAGATGGCTCATTCTATTTCTTTTTCATGTACGTTCTTCTCCCTTAACTTTTGTGGAGTACATACTGTGTAACGAAGCACTTATACTCGTTTACTTAAAACTTTTATTTCAAAATATCTTTCAGACAGAATAAAATTTAGCTGTAGAATGAAAGAAAACAGAATTTAGTTGCTAAACAAAACTTAGGCTCCACTATTTAAAAAAAGAGGATAAAACTAAAAGAAATGTTAAAATACCTTGGGGTAACAAAGGCGGTTGGTTTCTGTGTCCTCCTAACCACCTAGAAAACTCGAAATTCTCTTTATCAAAGTGAACAACATATAGAAATGATAAATGTATATTAAAATAATAATAATGTTACAACTTCAGAAAAATAAAATATTGGGAACACAGTTGAAATTTAACAAATTTAGCACACAACCAAAAAATATGAAAACTTGGTAAACAATTCGCAAAATCCTAAAAAAAGCCATAAAAACAAAATTAACTCTATGTTAATTGGTAAATTGAAGAGAAAGTCTTGGGGTAATGGGATAGTTGCGCCACTAATTCAGAAACTACCACTTACTCAAAACAATCACACAGGTCCAGATACCAATATTGTACCGTTAGTTTCAAGAAGTTGGAGATATGCCCTTTCCCTTTATTAAGATGCGCCGTAGCATAATTCCAAATTCAATCATATTTGTCTTCGGAGCCAGTTCTAGCCGATCTCTTAAGAACGTCCATAGAGAGCTCTGCTCGTTCAAGTTTGTTCCGACTATTTCTGTCTTGCTCACGCCTAGTGTGTATTCTTTCTATCTTCGCGCAGATTTCTTCAAGGTCACAATTCAAACAAATTGAAATGGGCTGTACTTATCTTTTGGTAAATGCTGTGAATGGAATTCCCGGAGCTACAGATGTAGACAATTAGATATATTTACGTGATAAACAAATATTGACAATACATTCACAATAAATTGCGATGCATAATAATACCGTAAATTCACGTTTTCAACATTTACATAAATGTAGGTACGTTATACATCTACTCGCTGAAGCAAATCATAGCACAGCGACTTCTTCGCATTTCTTGGCGAAACGGAAAGCAATTAGCTAATGCACGATTCTAAAAATGTTGCTTGGTAAAACACGGGTCTGGGTAACTACCACTGATAATGTCCGGCATAAATGAATTTTAATTTCATTAGAGCGACCGTCCATTTGCCAACCCGGACGAATTCAGATTGCTCTTTCGCGTGATGTGCACAATAAAGACTTTGCTTACCCACTGAATTATCAGCCAACTCTATATTTCATACGCTTTTTAACCTCCCTTCTCCGTTCACCGCATAATAAACGAGACGGGACTGTGAAAATTGATTTGTTAAAGGCGCTGCGGGAAATTGCTACTTACTTTTTCTTTTTGGCAAACAAATAAACGATTTTACTTGGTTTTGGAAAGCTTTCACTGTAATTGTCCTAGGGAAGCCCACCCTAGCACTCTAGAAATGTTAGGCATTTGAAATTTAAAAAATTTGTTAAAAAGAAACGTTTTAAAATATATATATGTTACCGCAAAATACAATTCCCAGGCTATTTAGGAAATATATAAATTATTCCGTGTGATCTGTATTCTGTCGATAGTGCCAGACGCGGATTGCGATTTCGATCTATTTGGATCTCATCAGCGCGTCGCAGGCAGCTCCGACAGAACACAGACCAACTTTTACCTGCTGTCTTAACATCGCGTTTTACAAAATATCACAAATGATATCTATATGGATATCTACTTGCTGAAACGAATCCCGGAGTAGCTAACCTCAACGTGATAGGTACGTTACCATAATCCAATAAAATAATTCGAACTGGTTTGTATTCTGTCGAAACTGCCAGACGCGGATCGCGATTTCGATCTTTCTGGATCTCATCAGCGCGTCGCAGGCAGCTCCGACAGAACACAGACCAACTTTTACCTGCTGTCTTAACAGCGCGTTTTAGAAAAAACAATTATAAATGTATACATTTCCTAGGAATTGTATCAAATTCCGATATTTTACTAGGAAATGTATAAAACTAATGCCTTCTATGAATAAAATGAATAAAACACGTTAGTAAACTGAGAATCAGAGTTATCTGTGTTTACGCGGTTCTAGTGTAATCGCTTGATGTATACGCATTGGTGACGTTATTGTTTGATTAGGTTAGGTTTGGAGATGTACCTGTATGTATTAGTCACGTTATTGTATGGTTATTAATTAGATTTATGACGAGACTGGAGTTTCTTTAATGCCCCTGCTCCCGAGGCGGGCTGATATGTTGGAATAATGTCTTCGAAAAGTATGCTTCTTTATGATCTCTGCTCCCAACAAATATATATGAAAATGATCAGCATTTTCTCCTGTACAACATACTAAAAATTCAAGGTCATCGTGTTTACTGAAACAAAGATAACTTCGTCACATTATTCTAACATCTAACATATCAGCCCTCTTCCGGCGGGCAGGGGCATTAGAGAAACTCCAGTCTGACATAAATCTCCCTAACCAAACAATGACGCCACCAATGGATATAGGTTATTAGGACATTACATTTCCTAGGAATGACGGATTTCATACATTTTCGGTATCATACATACTCGTGAAATGTTTATTCACGTAAACATTTCATAAAAGCACATTTGTTCTCGTCACGCATATGTGATCCGGTAATATTTTTTGTTAAAGTATTCCTGAGGCTTTTGATTTGATATTTGGTAGCGATATTGATGCAAGAGTATAACTCTGTTTTTTCTCAAATTTATTATATCCGCCTATTATTGCTACCTAGATACTATTTTCGTTTAGTAAAACAACTAATGAAATATGTTCTAGGGCAGAATAGAATATTTTTGTTTAAAATCGTTTCTGGATGCGTGGATGTGAAATTGCGAAGTGTTTATTAAGGATAAATTTACAATGTTACCCTAGTTAAAAGGGGGGAACCTTTCTACAATTAGTATCAGAAGTACTTTCGCACATTCTAATACAGTTAACCGAGTTCTCATGTGAGTTGTACATGCACTTTGTAATTTATGATGCATTTAATATAATTACTGCATTTATCATATATACAAGTAAGCTTTCACAATACAGTTTTATGAATAGGCAAGTAGGTAGGTAAAGTTAATTTACAGATGCTCGAAAACCTACATATTAAATGGCACGTTACACTTTACATATGTATATATAACTACCTACCCATGTAGTATAACCTAAAGACGAACTACGTACATCTATTTTCGAGAGACAGTTTTAATGCCATACTACTTCATCTACTGGGTGTTTGCTTAAACCAAGCGTTTATCAATATATTCAATGTTAAGTAAAAACCAAATTTTATGCATTTATATGCAATTAACACAGTGGGTATGACGAATTTCGCTAACATATCTTATTATATCATAAGTTAAATATCGCAACAAATTGTATATTAAACAAAAAAATCGGTTGTCTGTAAAGTCGGTTTACTGACGATAGTTGAACGTGACAACGTCATAAGAAAATACTGATGGAATGGTTTCATTTTTCAAAAGAAAATTTTAATTTTATTTGTTTGATAGATATTTTGTATGGATATAGAGAAGGAAGTAAATGGAAATGTATTATTGTATAGCAGCTGTCCACGCGGACGCATCGCTCACTCAAGTAGGAGAGAGACAGATGTCGAACGCTGCCGATTGTGCCTCTTTGTCGCTCGTTCCGCGCTCTCGCTTGCACTTCAAGCCTTAAATGGAACGCCTCAGAGCGAGGTAACGCCGCATGTTTTTTCGTGCGTGCAGCCGACTCCATCGAATTATAAGACGTTGTCACGTCAATATAAATAGGTATCTACAATAAAATTGGCATCAAACATCCTCCTGAATACTCCTTTTTTACTCTGCCAGTAGGTACAGCGACCTAGCGGGGGATTACCTCTTTTATTTATATTGTTTAACGTGGTAATTCTATATTGTGATTTACCCACCACGACCCGCTCGATCAGTGCACGGTAGTTGAATCCACCGCTACTAGTTTCTCCTGGGGAACTGAGCAAGGTCGTTCTCAAAATCTAGAACTTTTTGATACGAACGAGACCTACCTATCTAGATCGCTAGTAGGCTTAGTACCCGAGCGAATCTCCCTCCCAGTTGGATTACTTGCACTCCGGCTCTGGAGCTGGGCAAAATCGGCTCTTTTAACTCTCGAGAGAGATGATTCTTTCCTTTTCTTGTCCCTTCCATTTCGTAGGCAAGTCCCCTTTTCCGTAGCCGAACCCAATAGTATTGCGAGCGTATTCCGGAACGCTATCGTTGAGCTGCGGGACGATAATAAGAAAATTTTTGTAGGTACTATTTAAGTTGCGAGAGGGGCTTCGCTTGCCTACGTGTTAGAGGAGCTTTCTATGGTAGCGGAAGGAAGAAGAAACAGAGAAAGCAATATAGGTCATTACTGCTTACTCTCTCATACTCATTGAAGGGTATAGAGTGACCCAAACTAACCTCAGGTAGCGGTTCCTACGAAGTCAAAATTTGGCCGACTCTGGGGTTCGCGAAATCGTCAACTTCCCGTGGTTACCTCGGCCTCTTTTGATTAATATAACGGGTGAAATCACCGAGTTAGCGCCGACGCTTGCTAATGAAAATAATGCAATAAATGCAAGCTTTTACCAGCGACTACAGTTTACTAATGAATTTACTCCTAACTCCCTAGCTACTACCGAACCTGATGGGATGGATGGGAAGTCCACTCAAAGGACAATAGCGCTAAAACCACTCTCTATAAAGTGTCTAGTTTTATTGCTTGTATTTACCCACAGCTGTGTACTAGAAACTTCTATTTTCCTCGGGCCCGAACTGAGATAAAAACTGATCCAGGATTGCATATAGAAGCTGGCTTTTTACTTGTACAGTAGCTAACGACAACCCACTTCGCTCAGTTTCCGACATTCCCACTTCTAAACGGGTGTTAGGTGGTCGATTTTTAAAACCCAAGTGCTTACCAGACTGGAGAAATCTCGAACATTATTTGAAATTTCGAACACTTTTTAGGGCACTGATGGAAATGAAAATGACATAATTTAGCGTCAAAATCCATCTTTATCATTTAAACATAATAGTTCTCGATTATTCCAGAATGTTCTCGATTTTTCAGTACAGTTTACTCTAGAACGTTCTACTTGAGAGACAGTCCTGGATATTTGAGAACATTCTAGCTGAGGACGACTCTAGAAACATTAAAGAACATTCCGGAAGGTGCCTTTGACTTATTCTAAACAGGTGTTTGCTGACCAGTGATCTGTTCGCAAACTCATACACACACAAATCTTGA
This sequence comes from Agrilus planipennis, assembly GCF_000699045.2. Lineage (NCBI taxonomy): Eukaryota > Metazoa > Arthropoda > Insecta > Coleoptera > Buprestidae > Agrilus > Agrilus planipennis. Next base: position 640,763 of record NW_020442458.1, on the reverse strand, counting down.
ATACTTGTGGAGACACAACAAATACTTTTTAGTTATCATCATAAAGTCGTCAGTCCTAAGACTTGTTGGACATACACCTCCACTCCTTCATATCTTTCCCTAAAACTAGCACAATCCACATCCTTAACTATTTGCTTTTTAGAGTAACCAGATACAGAAAATTTCTGAGAATAAATAAGAAAGAGCTAAAAATGAGCCAGGTATTAGTGAAAATCTATTTGAATTCCTCATATAGAGGTACATTTTGTCTGTGTAACAATGAGAATATTCACAAAATACAGGTATGTATCATAAAGCCAAACAATAGAAGAAGGGAATTTATGGCCTAAACTGTTTAAGAAATGTTATAAAATTCAACTGAACAAAGCAACAAAGAAATTTAAAATGTAATGAAAGTGAACAATTACACTAGATCTAACTAAACGGAAATGTTTTTGAATTAAAATAATTGTAAAAATATCGATATAATTAATAGCACTAAACATCTTAACTTAATCTAATTTGTTTCAATTGCTCTTGATACCTATACAATAGACATAAAATTAAGTCTGTTACTATATTTTCTACGTTATAAGCGATTCCTGCTGTATATTGTAATAATAATAATAATAGAAATCTCACATGTGTGTATATTAGGTAGCATCGACTTTTAACATTTACGAATCCATTTATGAGTTAGATAGCAGAAAAAAGGGGTCAAAAAGAAGGCCTAACGAAGCCGCCGGTTACAAACTGCACATCGTTAACCTTAAACGCATGAATTATTTCGCTTAATCCATTTATAAAACAATTTTATTACACATTCTTTAATTCGCGTGTAGATATGCATATATCTGCCGTGCATATTTTGCATATCAATGAATGTTATAAAGAACGGGGAATGTCATTGCATAAAGCTGATCGGTACGTATGTATCTTTCTGTCCGACATTTTCTCACAGTATTCATTTTGATTCTGATTTAGTTAAAGAAATAAAATGTGAATAATTACGCAGGAAATGTAACCAATGATACTGTTACATACTATTATTATGTACACTGCATAATTAATAGTATGGATGCCAGCTGACATAAAGGGCAAAATAAATAATAACTTCTTGTGTGGCTTGACTTCGCCTAATAGTCTACCACTTTTGTTCGTAATCAAGGCTTTTCCTCACCCATTTTCCGAATGATGTGCATACGTATTTTTACAGAAGGTTGTCGCAAGAAAGCTTGATGAAACGCACGATAAATGATTGTCCGTCACAAAGTTTGGAGTGTTAAACTTGTGTACCACCTTAAATATGTTGTCATACCATATATGGAATAAAATAATTCGAAGTCGTCTGTATTCTGTCGAAACTGCCAGACGCAGATCGCGATTTCGATCTTTTTGGATCTCATCAGCGCGTCCCAGACAGCTCCGACAGAACACAAACCAACTTTTACCCGCTGTCTTAACAGTGCGTTTTAGAAAATACCACAAATGGCGCGGTAAACGCCATCTGTAGTACGATGCTACATTTTAGGATTACGTATGCTCCAACAAGGTCCACTTGTGTGGATATCTACTTGCTGAAACGAATTCCGGCGTAGCTAACCTCAACGTGATAGACACGTTAGCTTAATCGAATAAAATAATTCGAAGTGGTCTGTATTCTGTCGAAACTGCCAGACGCAGATCGCGATTTCGATCTTTTTGGATCTCATCAGCGCGTCCCAAACAGCTCCGACAGAACACAAACCAACTTTTACCCGCTGTCTTAACAGTGCGTTTTAGAAAATACCACAAATGGCGCGGTAAACGCCATCTGTAGTACGATGCTACATTTTACGATTACGTATGCTCCAACAAGGTCCACTTGTGTGGATATCTACTTGCTAAAACGAATCCCGGTGTAGCTAACCTCAACGTGATAGGCACGTTACCATAATCGAATAAAATAATTTGAACTGATCTGTATTCTGTCGAAACTGCCAGACGCGGATCGCGATTTCGATCTTTTTGGATCTCATCAGCGCGTCGCAGACAGCCCCGACAGAACACAGACCAACTTTTACCTGTTGTCTTAACAGTGCGTTTTAGAAAATACCACTAATGGCGCGGTAAACGCCATCTGTAGTACGATGCTACATTTTACGATTACGTATGCTCCAACAAGGTCCACTTGTGTGGATATCTACTTGCTAAAACGAATCCCGGTGTAGCTAACCTCAACGTGATAGGCACGTTACCATAATCGAATAAAATAATTTGAACTGATCTGTATTCTGTCGAAACTGCCAGACGCGGATCGCGATTTCGATCTTTTTGGATCTCATCAGCGCGTCGCAGACAGCTCCGACAGAACACAGACCAACTTTTACCTGTTGTCTTAACAGTGCGTTTTAGAAAATACCACAAATGGCGCGGTAAACGCCATCTGTAGTACCATACATGATAATCAAGTGATATCTTGAAGATTTTAAGAACAAAGGCTTTCACGACCGGAATCCATAGTAGCATGAAGATTCGGGTTATAGTGTCGCTGTCGAAACTTCGAGATATAATTTACGTTCAGGTTGTCAACACAGCACTACCACTGAGGATATCAGCCGCAGTAATTGACGAAACGTCTGCACAGAATAGTTCACTTAGACCACGGCCCTATAGCCCGAATCTTCATTCTACTGTGTTGAAGATTGCTTAATAAAATATCTAGAATCCAATTTTTATATCTGGTAATGTAGATAAATATTAATAACTTTATTCGACCCACTAAACCAAAACAATCATAAAAATCTTGAATCTTTGACCTGACTAGAACTTACCAAATTAACTTACCCTCAAATTCTACAATATACTCAGAGTAAAGACAGATTTTTGCGTCAAGTACGTTATCTTCCGAACTTCCTGATTGATGACATCTAACCTACCTTCAAAATAATCTGATTGATATTGAAAAATCTTTTTCAAGAATAAACCTCAGCTGTTTTCGATTGGCAAGAGTCAAAAACTGTAATAGAATGATGAGACTTTCATCAAATGAATTGTTGTTTGAGATACTCTTGGTTCCGGTTTTCTCGTTCCAGTGTTGTTAAATATTTCTCGACATAAATTTTACGAAAAAAAATTCTGTCTCCATAAAATGCAAACTGCATATTTTTGCGCATCTCGTTGGCTTGCCAGCACCACCAAAACAGATAGATTGTCAGTCCATTTCTATGACGTTCTACTTCATATGGCTTCTTTGGAAATGCGTAAAAAGTTGAATGAAGAAGATGTTTAGCCTTCGTGAATTTCACCCTCTAACGCAACAATTTGTTTTTCATTTAAGTTGCTACATGTCAACGAATAAAAGTAGAAATATTGACAAAAATCGGTATCCATATGACAAATACGATCGACATTTTAACTTTACGACATCCCAGGCCATGGAGTGTCACCACCAGAGGTATTTACCTACGAATAGTTAAAGGGATTTCAACGAAACTTTTTCGGCAACATAAATCTAGGTACTCATTGAATTCTTTCCATTGAGATCGCTGTATTTTCAAAATATTTATCCGGTATATATCATGTAACTATATTGAACAAAGAAACCGTCAGAAATATCTAGAACACCTGTAAATCAAAAATGCAACAGATTCCGTCTCGCAATGGAACTTCGTACATTAGTAGATTATTATACGTTCACTTTCTAAACTTGGCATCAATTGGAAATGGCATAACATCGGTAAGAATTTTATCTTAAGTGACAGGTCTTGGTCATCTAGGATGTTAATTCTTAATTAGGTACGTGTACTCCTGACTTTTACACATCTACGATCAAGATAAGATTATATTTTTGCTAATAGATTTATTTTTTTTTCACATCGCTTGTTCGATTTTAAGGTGACTGTAACGGGATCTCGCAGCAGTTTCCTCCTTTGGTGCAATCTAATAAAAATGTATGAGACGGTTGTTAATCGAAACTCGATTCTTAATTGCCCCTTTTATAATAATGAGATCGAAACCAATAAAAGTGTATTACCAATGCGAGTTAAATGGCAAGAAAAAGTTATATTTGTTTTAGTCGTAGCATTTTCTTGGACACTGCAGTGTTGTAACGATATATGTGCAAAGGGTTATTCACCAGTTACGCATTACTCATGGAAATTACAATCAACTTAGTTTTTAGTCTAGGTTTAAATTTTGGTAAGTTTCTCTTATTTTAGTTTTCAATGGTAAAGTCTATTAAATACTTGACTAATAATAAGTGCATTAATACATAAAATGTGTATTCATCTAACTCACGTATCCAAATCAATTAAAATCTTTATAGAAATAAGGTGGCACTACAATATAAATTACTACAAACAGCGTGATAAATGCTACCTTTAGTAGAATCTAAAACTGTTCAGCAAAATCCGTAAGGATACCAGAGATGTGATTTATTTGAAATACTTGCATTTAAAATGCAAATACAAAATAAAAAATACCTATTTTTATCTTAAAAACTTTTTTGAGAAAAGCGTGTTGTAAATTGTTGAAAATACTTTTCCATTTGTAAAATGCAAAATACATTTTTGCCGTTAAAAGTATCACCGATCAAACATTATATAAAATGATGAATTAAAGTTGCTAACATTGACCATGGAAGGTATTAGAAGCTTAAGACGGGGACAAAGAGACATTCCGTGAATGCCTTCTGATTCTGTAACTGAAGAGAGCCCAAAAAATTCTAAATTCCTTGGAAATAATAATAATCTAAAATATTGGATTGATATTGTTTTCCGGGTTCAATGTCATGGTCCATGGAATTTTGAAGTTCCAAATTGATATCAGCACTTACCAAATCACCACTTGATTTCTTCAA
>NW_020442458.1:630275-635260 GCF_000699045.2 Agrilus planipennis | reverse complement strand
AATATTTAAAAAATGAACAAATGCCTGCAAGGTTTTCTTAAATGTAGAAAATTAAATAGGTATACGACAAAATCGTATTTTGCATTAAGCATTTAAAATACACAAGGGAAATCTATTTTGTATTTTACATTTGAAATAACAATTCAAAAAAGTATTTGCATTTTGTATTTAAATACTTCTAAAAAACCATTTGGTACATTTCTAAAGTATATCAACTTTTCGAACTGAATCAATGGTGTAGTTAACCCTATGTAACAGGCATAACGCAACTAAACACAACAAAAAGTTCCTATAGTGGTCTATATTACACTAATGGGGGCAATATACTACAACGCTGTTTGCAGTAATTCATTAATCGCTGTTTAAGGGGAGCAGATAGAGTTGATTTGTGCTCTGTCGGAACTGTCTACGGCGTGCTGTCGAGGCCCAAGGAGGTCGCAATTGCGCTCCACGTTTGGCGGTTTTGACAGAATACTTGACTATATGGCCCTTTTGTCATTATAATATAGTAGTAGTTAATTCCGGCACTGAAGTAATCCCCTTGGATAAATATACGAATACTGCAAGTAATCAATTTAAAATAAATCGCATATGTAACGTGAGAATAAAATGTATTGGTGAATTATTTTTTAATTAATTTTGCCCACTGTTGCTGCTGTCGCTTGTCCTTGCCGGGAATTGAACCCGAGCCCCTGGTTTTATGCATTAGTATTGTACTATTGTCACCTCCTTGTAGCTTAGTGGTAGAGTACTGCTGCGTAAAACCAGGGACCCGGGTTCGATTCCCGGCGAGGGAGTGACAACAGCAACAATTTTTTCTCATTAATTTGAGGTTATCTGTAGTGGGTAAAATTAATTTAAAAATTAATTCACTAATACATTCAATTAACACCACAAAAATCCAAAGTATCTCAATGAATACAATAAATAACAAATGAGCTATAAATCACTAAGAAGAGAGATAGGATAGTAGAATACTTTCTGAGACATTGAGAGCTAGATAGATATCTACATATTGAAAGCAGAAACAAATTTTATATACACAGCAGGACCATTTATATCTTGCAGACAAGTAACACTCAGCAAGAAATATAGCATCATCTATTTTTATTGCAATGGCAGGTTAGGATGATGTGTGAAAACGGTTCAGAAAATTTCATAAAATTGTTGAAAAGCGCTGCGATTGCTATGAATTCAAGGTGGATGCCTTGACACATACTTGACACTAAAAATCCATTAACTTGCATATGGATATTAATTTTCTGGACGATTTCCACTTATGGTTTAGGCATTTAGAGTGCATATCATAGACAAATATGTCCATTCGCTTAAACTTGAATAGATTCCACTAATTCTGTCCAAAATACAAAAGCAAATAACGAAAAGAAAAAATACTCGGTATTTGAGGTATTAGATAGAATAGGATAACAGAGGACTCTATGGAAGTCAATAGGAAATAGGCGAGATAGGTTAGTAGGACACCTTCTCAGGCATAAAAGTTTAGTTAGAAACATATTAGAGGCAGAAAGAGGAGTTAAGAGGGGTTAAGAGGAGTAGACCTAAATTAGATTACTGTTCGCAAATAGTTAAGGACGTGGGATGTTCTAGTTTTAGGTGGAGGTGCGTATCCAACCAGTTAAGACTTTAAGTTAAGTTAAGTCCTAAGGGACTGACGATCTTGTTGATGATAATTTGAGTTGTATTATGGAGAAAGTACACTGTATTTGATCCGAATGGGATTTCGAGAGAAATCCGAAATGATTTTTTNCTAAAGTATACCAACTTGTCGAACTGAATCAATGGTGTAGTTAACCCTATGTAACAGGCATAACGCAATTAAACACAACAAAAAGTTCCTATAGTGGTCCATATTACACTAAAGCTACACCCTGTTTGCAGTAATTCATTAATCGCTGTTTAACGGGAGCATATAGAGTTGATTTGTGCTCTGTCGGAACTGTCTACGGCGTGCTGACGAGACCCATGGAGGTCGCAATTGCGCTCCACGTTTGACGGTTTTGACAGAATACTTGACTATATGGACCTTTTGTCATTATAATATAGTAGTAGTTAATTCCGGCACTGAAGTAATCCCCTTGGATAAATATACGAAATTATTTTTTAATTAATTTTGCCCACTACAGATAACCTCAAATTATTGAGGCAACATTGTTGCTGCTTTCGCTTGTCCTTGCCGGGAATTGAACCCGGGCCCCTGGTTTTTCGCATTAGTATTGTACTACTGTCACCTTCTTGTAGCTTAGTGGTAGAGTACTGCTGCGTAAAACCAGGGACCCGGGTTCGATTTCCTGCAAGGGAGTAACAACAGCAATAATTTCTCCTCATTAATTTCAGGTTATCCGTAGTGGGTATTTAATTTAAAAATTAATTCACTAATACATTCAATTAACACCACAAAAATCCAAAGTATCTCAATGAATACAATAAATAACAAATGAGCTATAAATCACTAAGAAGAGAGATAGGATAGTAGAATACTTTCTGAGACATTGAGAGCTAGATAGATATCTACATATTGAAAGCAGAAACAAATTTTATATACACAGCAGGACCATTTATATCTTGCAGACAAGTAACACTCAGCAAGAAATATAGCATCATCTATTTTTATTGCAATGGCAGGTTAGGATGATGTGTGAAAACGGTTCAGAAAATTTCATAAAATTGTTGAAAAGCGCTGCGATTGCTATGAATTCAAGGTGGATGCCTTGACACACACTTGACACTAAAAATCCATTAACCTGCATATGGATATTAATTTTCTAGACGATTTCCACTTATGGCTTAGGCGTTTAGAGTGTGTATCATAGACAAATATGTCCATCCGCTCAAATTTGAATAGGTTCCACTAATTTAGTCCAAAACACGAAATCATATAATGGAAAGAAAAAATGCTCGTGAACGGTTAATTTAGAAATTCGAAAAAGGTTGTTAAAGGTGTAAGTTTGGAGCACGGCGTTGTACGGGTATGAAACATGGACAATGGGCGCGGCGGGAAAGAACAGGTTAGATGCGTTCGAAATGTGTTGTTACAGAAAGAATAGGAGAACAGAGGACTCTATGAAAGTCAATAAGAAATAGGCTAGATAGGTTGGTATGACACCTTCTGAGGCATGAAGGTCTAGTCAGAGACATATTAGAGGCAGAAAGAGGAGTTAAGAGGAGTAGACCTAGATTAGATTACTGTTTGCAAATAGTTATGGATGTGGGATGTTCTAGTTTTAGGGAAATGCGAAGATTAGCTCAGGATAGGAAAGAGGGGACGTGCGTGTCCAAACTAGTCTTAGGACTGACGATCTTATGATGATGATGATTTTAGTTGCATTATGGAGAAAGTATCCGAATGGGGTTTCTCTCGAAACCCGAAATGATTTTTTTTTTTCGCTTGGCACAATTGATGCAATTGCACTACATTTGTTCTCGGTCAAAATTTGCAGATATGGTGGTCTCGTTCTAATTTTTTATTTTGGTCAGTACCATTAGTAAATTTTACCCGCCACTGCTCAAATATACTCAAAATTTATAAAAGTCTAAATGGACTCAATAATAACTTATGCTAAACGACAAAAATTGTTCGTATTTTTTCTTTGATTCAATAATTAACAACCACTCGTGTATCAATGTAAAATTATTGTTGCTGAAGAAAAACTTAGTTGGCTATGTAGGTACGTAACACTTCTTCGACGAAGTAAAAAGATGTCGCCATAAACACATTTCCATGTAAGGAAAGAATAAGTCACACTTACATGTTAAAATTAAACTGAAATTTAAGAAGTGTAACCTGAGCTTACAGGTACCTACAAATTGTACACCGTTTGTGTGTGTATGTGCGTGAATTCCCACGACTCAAGTGATAATTGATGTCACTACAATGCCAAACAAAAAGGCTCTAATAAATTGAAATCTTACTTGCCAATGCTTTGTGATCATCAATGTTGCTTTGCTCGTGTCTACCTTTCTTTCTTTCTTACTTTTTTATCTTTTTAACAGAGTACCTTTTATAAGCTTTGTATTGTTTTTACGAACATATGAATTTTGTACCCAGGCCACCAATAAATAAATAATTGCATTCAGTATTTCAAAGATTTCCTTGCGAATATGATTCACTAAAGTTCAGTTCTTGAACAATTAAGGATGGTTCACGCTGCACTGTTTTGAGTCCGCGACGTTTACGTGCCGACTTTAATAACACAATCAAGATGGACATTTTAAATCTTCCTGAAGATAGATTATTTATTATCATGGCTTTAATTTCCATAATAATCTTTTAAAGCGGGTAACGAAATCAAAATTGAGTTTAAATACCAAATATTTATCGATAAAGTAGTCAAGAAGTTAACGGGGTTCCTGATTCTTGATCTTCCGACAAAATATTTCCGCCAAAATATCCCCGACAGAATATCCCCAGACAAAATATACCCAAGACAAAAAACCTAACCTAAGACTAATAATTAAAACGGAATTTATTATTCTATTAACAGATGTCACCTAAACTAACCTAACCTAAAAAAAACAAATATAATAAAAATACACAATTTCGGTCAACGTAAAGCGATTCTAAGGATTAATTGTTCGGAATTTTTTGCCTTGGGGATATTTTGTCGGAGGATATTTTCTCCGGGTATATTTTATCGGGAAATATTTTGTAGGGGGTATTTTGCCGGGGATATTTTGTCGGAGGATGAAGATGCCTGATATCAGTTATCGGAACATTTAGAAGAACTAACCTGAAAATGTAAAAGGTATACTCCAGAAAAATGTAATGCTACTACAAATATATTGACACTATATATATATGTATATATCAATAAAATATATTCATTATTACATCCTTTGGATATACTGAATATATTCATCTAATCCACGAAAATGTTGCAAGCTAACTTGCTATTATTACTCACTTTTATTTCTTCTATTTTTAACGTTAGTTGTGTACGCATGCATAAATGTTACATAAACGAATT
>NW_020442458.1:608200-630022 GCF_000699045.2 Agrilus planipennis | reverse complement strand
TATAACATATAAAATATTAATAAGTGGACGTTTTATTTTGAGAATTAATAATATTAGTTAATTTATGAATGAAAAACCTGTATCAGCGTTTAAAGTGTTTATATTAAGACTGCCTGAATTATTCGAAATTCATACGTAACGAAGTCGTCGTTATATATATTAATAATTTTTTAATTATTTACTTTCTTATTATTAATTTACAGTTGGTTGTATTTAAAAATTATTAAAAATTGTTCAACATAATGTTTTATTAATGTGAAAATTCATTTTTAATTTTTTACCCACTATAAACTACCTGAGGTTAATGAGGGAAAATTTGTTGCTGTTGTCACACCTTTGCCGGTAATCCAACCAATGGTCTGACTACTAAGCGTAAAGCCAAAGGTCCCGGGTTCGATTCCCGGCGGGGGTGTAACAACAGCAACAAATTTGCCTTTATTAATCCCAGGTAGTTTATAGTGGGTAAAAAATTGAAAATGAATTTTTACATTAATATTTCATTTTAACCACTACTAAAATGTTTTTCAACATAATGTTTGTAATCAGTCATGAATTAATTAAAAACTATAACTTAGCTACAAGCTTGAAAATAAAGAGAATTAGAGAAAAACCATTATTAAAACAAAAAGGAATAATTCTATTTTTTCGAACTATTCGACCAATATTCGATTAGGTTTATATCTCTCATTATTTTACATGAATCATTTTAAAATAACAAGATTGTTTAAACATAAAATTAGTCAGAAAAAAAGAACGAATACACACATTCAAAGGTAAGTCCACCAAGTATATTTATGCAAATCTCATGTTACCCCGAGACCGCCTGCCGTTGCGGCGAGACGTAATATTAATAACGGCCCCTTAGGGCGAGTTCCCACCTCGGTCAATAAGGGCAGTACAACATGGTAATATTATTTAGGTATTTATACACAATCGAAGTATAACATTTGCAGCGTGTAGGCGGGCCTTTAAGTAATATTTCCTTTTGAATTATGAGATGAAGAGAAAAAGATATTGTAGCGACCACGAGTGTGATTGTGTGCGATCGGGCATACGTGTGTGTGAGCGGCTTATCGATTCGCCGACTAGCCGCGGCCGCTTTTCTTCATGTGCGCCGTATCTGTAAACGTGTGTGTCGTACCTGCGTTCCGGGAAAGGAATTAAACCGTTCAAAGAAAACGAGACTTCTCCGGACGGCTGGAGAATGTTCCCGAAGGGAGGCAAGAGAGTATAAAAAGGAAGAGACGATCGCCGAAGTAGAGTAGAAATAAATTGACCGTTGTAGAAGTGAAGAGTAGAAATAAATTGACCGATGTAGAAGTAAAGAGTAGAAATACATTGACCGTTGCAGAAGTGAATCAAGAAATAGACAGTGATAGAAGTGAAATAAATAGAACAGTGAATAGTAACAGTAGTGTAAATAAATAGAATAATTACCTAAGTTAGTTATAATTTAATAGTGTTTTTAAGTCCTTTAATAATACGTAATTAGTGTAAATAAATAGTTTTTGTCGTTGTGAGTCTTAAAAGTTAATTTGTTAAACCCACGAACATTACAATAGTTACATTTTTCATAAGGAGAAACAGTTTACTAAGAGCTTGTAATCTAAATTATCCTCTCTTTTTTATTTACAGTAGCAGACTTCGTCATAACTCTTGTTTCTTGTGACAGTTTTGCAAAATATACCGGCGACAAAGTCCATTAATTGCTTTTTAAGGACTGAGGGTTACGTGTTACGTGTGCGGTCATTTTGTAGGGGAGAGTGAAGTGTTGAATTTAGCGAGGGTGCCGAGGGTCTGTTTAAACAGGGATAATGTGAAACACGCGTTCGGTAATTTGGTAATAGGGCTGTTATGAAGTCAAACCACGAAAGGGAAAAGAATTACTACCTCATTATACTAATTGAGTTCAAGGTATTCCTACATCTCTCTTTTTCTGTTTCTTTCTCTGTCATTCTCTGTACATGTAAGTACTTGCACGGTATTTTTACATGGAGATTCAGAAATAATGCTACAACTATTTACCTATAAGTGTACAATAGCATTTTTAAATAAAACTACAATGTATTTCATTTATTGCGACAATTTTGCTACAGCGGCGTCAAATATAAAAGTCTCTTGAATTTAAAGCATACAGTAGAATCCGCTTATAATGACATCGAAGGGAAATGACAAATAAACAACTTTCTATTTTGGTTAGTTATTTAGTTTAAAAGATAGAAAAACTGCAAATTGTGTATATTTATTAAGAGAAAAAGAAAAAGAACGATGAATTGTAATATCAATATACATAAGAAGGGTAAGAAAAATGAGTGAAAATGTTATTATTAATCATTTGGGTCACTATAGCCGGATATGATTCCTTGAGAATCAGTCATAATAAACGATATGTCATTTTAAACGGAGTCATTATATCCAAACTTTCCTATAGAGAATTTGTCAGTACCGCTTCCATTTTATTTAAAGCTATCTCTAGGTCCTCCTTGCTAGATGATAATACTGTTATATCATCTGCAAATCTAAACATACTAATCTTTTGCCCCTGTATATCTATCCCTACGGTTGCAAACAACTTTATTTTGTAATTATTCTTCTTATAGAAAAATCGTTATTAAAGACAAATTGCAAGTAACTGATACCGATTATTTTTTTTCCATCGCATTAAACCCAAGAATCGTAGCCTAGAAAATGAAGACGATTCGGATAGCATATTTTTCGCCATTGTTATGTGTGCATAGACACGTCAACTGTGATGATAAATTACTAGCTATCCGAACACGATTTTGCCAACTCATCGTTTTCTATATTGATTCTGAACCGTCACTTCTTATTGATTATTATTCAAGCTATTTCGATCTTTCATGCGGATTAAACCGATTACAACGCATATGGACTTCTGTCTTGTTGATAAGAATCAAAAGTTCTTGGTGGATACATATTGGACTCCACGGGACTAATGCTGCCTTTGTGTTTAGTGTATTACCTTAAAAAGGGGCTGTAAAATGCCTATTGTTAAAGCTTGTGGATATCGTCTTTATTAATTTTATTCCTATTATAACATAACGCAGAGTTAATAATAATACATATTATACTTAGGTACAAACTATTAGGTACGAGAAAATTGATTTACAATTAGATATTCGTTAATCTTGTATATAAAAATATATTCATTATTACATCCTTTGGATATACTGAATATATTCATCTAATCCACGAAAATGTTGCAAGCTAACTTGCTATTATTACTCACTTTTATTTCTTCTATTTTTAACGTTAGCTGTGTACGCATGCATAAATGTTACATAAACGAATTCATTTTGATTATGATGTGTTGTTTTTTCAATTAGGTCGTATTATTCTACTGATTAACGTCTGGATTTTGTTTCCACAAAACGTATCACATTTCCGCTGACTAGATAAAAATCAAACATTACAGAATTTGCAAAATTGAACCGGAAGTGAAATTTCCAGGCGTTAGTAACCCGTGTGACAAACTTTNTGTTGGGGATTACAAACCAATTATCTCAATGATGTCACCAATTGTGTTCTTAGAAATATTTATTAAATGTTTGTGCCTATACGATGGTCACCATGTAATGAAACACTTGATTAAAAATTTCGCGTAATTACACATACGTTTTTGTTCCTTACGGAATTTACGTCAGCCGAAAGAAATGTTTAACAATTGAGCAGTTCTTTTTTTGATAACTTTATCAAAACGGCACGAAAGAACTATTCGGAATATCTTTATGTGCAGTATTGCTATTCTAAAACGAAGGAGGAAATCTATTTGCAGGAAACGCTAGTAGTAAAAGTTCTACCAACGTTTAAAACTAGTGTTTTGTGTTTTCTTGTTCTTGTTTTGTTTTTGCTACAGGAACAAGAAAAGAAATTTGTAAACATGAATAAGACAAGACAAAAATTCCTCTCAGCAAGAGTATGATTTTATATCAAGGAATTAGCAAAAAGCAAGAATTCTTACTTTTTATGTACCTATCAAGCAAGTCTTGATGTAGGCCATCAAATGAAAAACATGCAATACATGTTTTAACGTTTAATGAAAAAAATCACTTGTTCACTACTATATCGTCCATTGTATCGCTTCATCTCTCTTCTTATTTCGCCTTTTATCTCCTTGTAACTAGAACTGAGCTGCTCCGATTTTTTTTTTGTTTACATTATTCTCGAGGAGGGGAAATCTTCATAAGACACCCTCTGAAGGGGGATAGCATCGAATTCTCCGAAGCGCCTACCGACTAAAACCCCTTCTCGAGTAGCGAGATCAATTGGAAGGTTGTGACTCCCAAAGGAAAATTTGTTGGGGAGATTGGTTAGGGGGAGATGTAAAAGTTGGGAGGGGAGTGTTTTGGTGGGGTGATGGTGTGGGTGAGAATAGGTGTTCCATCACAAAGAGTAGGGCGGGTACCCGCGCTAAAAAGCGAAACTAAAATTGAGTAAAAGTGAGCTGCTCAGAAGACAAGTTGGCAGGATCTTCTGAAACGGTCGTTTGGTTTAGGGGCGAAGTCGTAAAGTGTCCAAATAGACGGGTTTGGGCGACCTGACACTGAGGCCCTAAAATTTGTTGCGAATTTGGTTGCAGTCTCGGGGAGAGAAGGTGGACCAGTTTCTTTCAGAATTCGGATGTTTCTGATGAACCATGGGTAGCTAAGTGCGGAGCGAACAATCCGCATGTAAGTACTTCGAAGAATTTGAAGGCGTCGAGGGTAGGTGCAGCCCTCATAAATTTTGACAAATCAGATTTGGAGACTCCCCAAGTCTGTTGGAATAACAAACAGCAAGACTATTGCTAGCAAGAGAGGACGTTAACAAATAAGACAAGAAATCTATTTTTAAGCATCACTGTTTAATAAGCTATTGAATAGAAACAAAAAGAAAAGAAGTATGAAACAATTGTACCACTATTTATTAAAACTAGTAAACACAAGTCTATCTGCCTCTGTTGTTATTCTCACTTACGTTATAGACATTTTTGACATTAATTTTTCGACTTCTTTGACGTAGAACTGTTAACTCATGAATCAACTGACTGACCTAGGAGACGTTTGCAAGATTGTGTAAATGATATATCATCATCATCAGTCGTCAGTCCTAAGGCTGGTTGGACACTAGAACTAAAACTAAAACAACCCACATCCTTAACTATTTGCGAACAGTAATCTAATATAGGTCTACCTCTACTCCTCCTAACTCCTGTTTCTGCCTCCAATATGTCTCTGACTAGACCTTCATGCCTGAGAAGGTGTCCTACCAACCTATCTCTCCTATTCTTTATTGACTACCATAGAGTCCTCTGTTCTCCTATTCATTCTAATACCTTTTCATTTCTAACCTTTTCTACCCACGTTATTCCCATCATTCGCCTGTAACACTACATTTCGAACGCTTCTAACCTTTTCTGTCCATGTTTCGCACCCGTACAACGCCGCGGTCCAAACATACACCTTTAACAACCTTTTTCGGATTTATAAATTCGCGAGCATAAAAGTGACTTCTTTTTATTAAAGGCGACACGACCCTGCGCTATCCTCTGCTTTATATCCCTACTACTCCTTCCGTCCTGACTTATCTGACTTCTTAGATATCTAAAATCAGCCACTTCTTCTAATTTTTCGTCTCCTATCTTTATATTCGCTCTTTCCCTACTTTTTCTTCCCTTGCATACCAGTAGTTTAGTTTTACTTTTATTTATTTTCATACAGTCCTGATCTGTTAGTACCGCTTCCATTTTATTTAAAGCTAACTTTAAGTCTATAAAATGTTTGTGTTATGTTAAGTTGTCTATATTACTGTTGTTCCAACTTCTTCATTTCTAGATCTACCGTTTAACAACTTAATTGTTATAGGCCATAAAAATCTCGTTTGAATTGTTATATCGGTATTTGTATTACTTCTGTACCTGGATGTGTTACAGAAGGTAAAATCATCGTTTCCGTCGGTATTCTTCCGATTTATTTAACATAAGAAGAGAGCGTTATTGCATTGACCCAGAATAGAAGCATATAATGATGACACCGCTATCTAGTGTGATATATTCTACAATACCATTTGGTACACTTTTATGTATCCATTTTCGAGAACTGTTTACTAAGTAATAAATGCGGTTCGTTAATTTTTATTTTCATGCAGCTAATTGCATTCAATTTACTTCTCGCCTTGGCATTCCTAATCTCGGATATTATGGGGTGCATACACGTACATGCGCACACGTCGGTATAGAACCTACAGCTACGTGTATTTACAAATGTATGCAAATTGTTAAATACAAATCTTATTCACATCAAGGGCAAATTATTCCAAGAAAATGAAGTGGAGATTTGTTTTAGTGCTTACAGTTATTTATAGCTTTACGACACGGTGGACGTCTAGCCACAAAAATGTAGGCGTTAATGATTAATGCAGTCGCGTTTAATTTAGAGCAACAAAAACAGTTTCTAGTTTAAAGGTGACGCTTGTAATAATAATGGAATTACGTATGTGTAATAGGTACAATTCAGAAAACAATTGGAATGGTTCTGTTTCTAGAGTAGAAAGACAGAAAATAGAACTCTTGAAAAATAAATTCAACACATAAAGAAATATAAGCTTTTGTTCAGTAATTTATCGAAGACGTGGTTAGCAATTTCTGACATGCTACTAACACGCTAAAGGCAGTTTCGGTGAATCACCAACCGATCCGTAAAAGTGAACTAGCTAGTACAATATCAAGTTATGGGCGGTATATCGCCATCTGTTGATATTTGTCGCTAACCGTAGTATGTCAAATGTTTGACAAGGTCAAGTTGAAGCTACGATTTATGAACTGTCCTTGCAAATAATATAAAGAATAAACAAGATTATTTCTTTAAAGTTCATTAATTTCTAAACCTTTGAATACTATGTCAAATGGAACCAATAATTCAAGAAGAATTGTAGGGAATAAAAAAATTACAATTTGAGACCTTGATTGACTCCAATGGATTAATATTAAACGAGAAAATGAAAAAAATTTTAAATTCATATCTCCTTACGGGAAATTAGAGTAATTTATATTTACTTTATATGTGTGAAAACCAGGCACTGTCGGATAAATAGTTTTTCCACAACAGCAATTTCAAGTCTTTCGTACTCTCTTTCAGAAAGTCTCAATGCTCTCTAGATCGTGCGATTTTAATTTTGTAAGCAGATTTTGAAAATACCACCAATTTACAAACTAGCATCTCGATTTTTCATTTAAAAGCCGTTGAAATAAGTGAATAAATCAATGGTTGAGAGTTGAAAACATGTCAAAATAATACGTGGCAGTTTCATATTAAGATTTTTATTACGAATAAGCTGTATTGATTGTCCAATAGATGTATACCGTTAAGGTCAAAAAAGAGTTTATCTTAATTATATCTCGGAATGGGGAACAGGGGAACAGAGACCTAAGTAGAAACAGAAATAGTAATTAAGAGTGAAGGTAGACCTAGATTAGATTACTTTTCGCAAGTAGTTATGGATGTGGATTGTTCTAGTTTTAAGAAAATGCGAAAATTAGCTCAGGATAGGAAAAATTGAAAGTGTCCAACCAGTCTTAGGACTGATGACCTTATGACGATAATGATCTCAGACTTTCATCCTTAGTTCTTACCCGTCGGATGATTAAAAATATTGGTAAATATTGAAATTACAATGCAAAGACCGATTTACGTCAAAAATAAAATGTAACGTAATGTTTTTAATTATTCAGATGCATGTTGTTTTTAATGTTTGGTACCAAAATTGGAAAACAGAACACATATATGGTCTCACTCCCCTAATTGTCCATCCGCTTGTCTCTCACAAAACTTCTATAGCCAAGAGGTAGAACCTAATAGCCACTTGAAATATTGCAAAAATAAAATTTTTTATGACTTAATACCCTGGATTAAATATGGACAATTATTTGGATATTATGGCAAATTGTAAGGGATTATAGATAGTAATGATATTTTTTTAAATTAAGTGTTTAATTAGTTAAAGACTACTTTTTACACACTGTTCATTACTAAAGTTTTAATAGGAAAAATCTGCAGTAAAAAATGTTAATATTTATCAAAAACTAGGTAAATATTGTAAGGATCATAAAGTTTAGTATATCGAAAAAATTTCAGTATAGGTACGTTCAGTATTGATTCGCACTTTACTACACTTTTTTGAAATATTTGTAGCAAATATTCATGGATGTTTTTGTGTTCTCATTTTAAACGTTGTGAAAGACGATGCGACACGAGGTTATCAAAAATTATATTTTAAAAAATGGAGATAGCAGAAGAGGTTACCTTTATTTATTCATTATTAAATGTTTTTTTTTTCTTCAGAAACATTGTAACAATTATCAAGTAAATAAACAAGTTTAGACAGCCAAATTAGCAGAATCCTATTTAAATATGTTTTTCTGGACATGTGAAAGTCTTGGATGTTTGCGATAAAATTAAATTGCGATAAAGAGACAGAGATATCTCAGTGTATCACTGTGTTAGTATGTTAACTCTGCAATAATTGATCGGTATAATGTACCAACATCCCATTTCGCATCGTTGAAACATATGTAAACAAAAGAAACTGAAAAAAACGACTTGCAGGTCCCACCGAGATTTGAACTCGGATCGCTGGATTCAGAGTCCAGAGTGCTAACCATTACACCATGGGACCTATATGGCTTTACAACCCTCAATTTGAAATATACGGGTGCGCATCCCGTTTTCAATTATTGATTTTCTTCCCGTAGAAGGCCTTGATATTTACAGTCCCTCCCACATTCTACGAGATGTGCTAATCTCTTAGATCTTAGTCAGTATAACCGAGAGCAGAGAATCAATTTAAAATAACAGTAGGTAGGTAGCAGTATTAGCATCTAGCAAGGAGGACTTAGAGATACCTTTAAATAAAATGGAAGCGGTACTGAAAAAGCAGTACTGTATGAAAATAAATAAAAGTAAAACTAAAAAACTGGTATGCAAGGGAACGAAGGAGTAGTAGGGATATAAAGCAGAGGATAGCACAGGGTCGTGTCGCCTTTAATAAAAAGAAGTTACTTCTATTCTCGCGAACGGTTAATTTAGAAATTCGAAAAAGGTTGTTAAAGGTGTATGTTTGGAGCGCGGCGTTGTACGGGTGCGAAATATGGACAGTGAGCGCGACGGAAAAGATAAGGTTAGAAGCGTTTAAAATGTGGTGTTATATGCGAATGATGAGGATATCGTGGATAGACAGAATTAGAAATAAAGAGGTATTAGAAAGAATAGGTAAACAGAGGAATTTTATGGAAGTCAATAAGACATAGGCGAGATAGGTTAGTAGGACATCTTCCCAGGCATGAAGGTCTACTCAGAGACATATTAGAGGCAGAAACAGGAGTTAGGAGGGGTAGAGGTAGGCATAGATTAGATTACTTTTCGCAAATAGTTAAGTATATGGGTTGTTCTAGTTTTAGGGAAATGCGAAGTTTAGCTCAGGAAAGGAAAGAGTGGAGGTATGTGTCCAACTAGTCTTAGGACTGACGACCTTATGATGATGGGTAGGTACTTAAATTTTTGTCTTTCTCAGATTTATTACCATCAGTCATCACATCTAAAGTTTACACTATTGCCTTCATGTTAATGATTCCACCTCTACTCTATATCTTGATTTTTTAATATTTCTCAAAGCCTTCCCCTTACTGAGTAACTCATTACATCTTATTTTCACCATTTCACCAACATTAATTCCCATTCTTCATTATAAATTGAATAACACAAAATATTAATAAGTTTTATTAAATAATAAAAATACTAAAATTGAATAAATATATACTAAAATAAATTTTTAGTAGTAGGTACCTATTTAATTAATGATTTTACTTGAATGACCATGTATGATAGTCTGAATCCGTTTACATATGTGTTACGAAAACAAAAACTATATTGTAAAATGTAGTCTTGAAGAATTACTTTTCATTGTCTTCACTTTTTGATTCATCATCCTCAAAGTTTTGTTCAAAACAACTGCATATGTACTCTTCCTCCCATATACGTTGCTGTTTTAAAATTTTGTCACTTATCCATTCGCAAAATACACTGATATAATGACCACAACCGATACATGGAATGCATATAATATAATACAGTTGGCATAATCCATCTCGATCACATGAATAATCTTTTGCAATCTTTTGCTCTTAAAACAATAATAAGGATGTTGAAAATGCTTGTATTTTACTGGTTACTAGTCAGTATTTTAATCATGTTTTTATAAAGAGTCATTATTTAAATCCAACGTCAGTATTTATGATCAATTGTCAGTAGGGATTAAACAAAAATGTGGTCAGTATTTTACATTAGGGGAAAACGAGGCAAGTTGCAACACGGGTAAGTTGTAACACTTGTAGCAACTTGTTCGTGAATGATGCAGCACTTGGTGATGATGCATTCAATTGTTGTGGTCGTATTTGTATTTTCCTCGTGTTTTTGACAAGGTTAAACAAATTGGCGGAATCGGAATTTGACAGTTTAAGGGAAGAAATAAAACAGAAATTTTAATGAATCGCTAGCTGGCGTTCAATATTATAAGACTTGCCCTTCATCATCATAAGGTCGTCAGTCCTAAGACTGGTTGGACACGCACTTTTACTCCTTCCTATCCTGAGCTAATCTTCGCATTTCCCTAAAACTAGAACGACCCACATACTTAACTATTTGCGAACAGTAATCTAATCTTGGTCTACCTCTATCCCTCCTAACTCCCGTTTCAGCCTCCAATATGTCTCTAACTAGACCTTCATGCCTGAGAAGGTGTCCTACCAACCTATCTCGCCTATTTCTTATTGACTTTCATAGAGCCCTCTGTTCTCCTATTCTTTCTAATACCTCTTCATTTCTAACTTTCTCTATCCACGGCATCCTTATCATTCGCATGTAACACTACATTTCGAACGCTTCTAATCTTTTCGTTTCTGCAGCGCCCACCGTCCATGTTTCGCATCGATACAGCTCCACGTTCCGAACAATGAAACCCTGCACATTCTCCACAGTATTGTGTTAAGATATTTTTGTTTTTTCTCGTTTAATACAAAAAAATATCCAAGAGAAACATGTGCTGCAAGATGCCTAGTTTCCCTTACATAGCCACTATTTAAACGGAAATGACCAGTATTTATATCGGAATAGTCTAACTACCTAACCTAACCTAGACAAACCAGTAAATTAATTGTTGTGCAGAGAACTGTGCCTAACTTATTTTTATACAAACAAACAATATGAAATTAGCCGCTTTATCCTTGACAGTTGAGTGCACAATTATTATCTTTATGGCACATATCTGCTTTGGGTATTTAGGTTATGTTGGCATCATTGCCATTTACAATCAAGATGATTGAAAGAAGAAAATTTTATTTGAGTTTGGAGTTTGATAATTGATATTACCGTAGACTACGAAGGAAAGGGGACTCGTAACTGTTTGTGCAATAGTCAAGTCCGTTTTTCACCAGATCGATTTGTTCAGTAGCGTAATTAGTGCTTTTGTAAATTAATTTATATTTGCAGAGATGAACAAATATACACTGATCAGTATTTCGGAATATTTCAAAGGTAACGTCTAGAGGTAGTGTAGAATGCATCTTGTGATGCTTCCGCAACGTAGGGGGTGTAATAAACATGCACAAAAAGTACCCCAGCTAACAAATCGTCAGTGATTGAGAACAGTTGACAGCTCTTCGTTACAGCGCAATCGTGACCTTTGCAACAGCTGGTACACATACAGGTCATTTGGACGTGTGATGATTGTTAATAATAGCCTGCAGCCCGTAGTTACTATTCGATTGGCTGTGTACTGATCAGACATCGAAATTACCCGCAAGAACTAATGTCCGGACGATCCATCCGGTGCATCTTTAATAATTTTCAATTTATAAAACAAAAGGATTTCATAACTATCGCCATTTAAGTGTGAAATATACCTAACTCTCGGTTTTTTTGTCGCCACGACTTTGGCAACCGTTAGCTAGAACAATACACCATTATCAATGTTTTTTCAATCACTAATTTCTCAGAAATACATAAAAGAAATTTCGTAATACTTGCAACATCTGCCACCAAATAACGACGGTACTCTATTATTTGATTTCACTTTCTGCGACGACAATTTGATATGAGTTTCATGAGCCCCCTTTCTTTGAAAGTCTAAAGGCATTACCGAAAATGTTACGCAGTCGCTCATAACTCAGCCGAAGGTTGCAGTTTTTACCCTTCATTAGTGATAATGATTTTTTAACTCTTTCACATTGGATTAAATTATTGCTCATATATCTACTCTTCCTTATTGCGTGAGAATATCGTAACCTCAACTTTTACTTTTAACGTTACAGTTCGCAAACATACAGACAGACAAAAATGTCTTTAAATTGTGGATGGTCTATAACTTTATATCGGTCTCACAAAACCAAGTATAAAAAATATTTCACCTAAATCATCCGGTCCATAGTGAATATGTGCATCCTCTTCTGCTGACTCAAATGTTTGCTCTAATGGTACAGTACATTGAACTTTTTGTATTCTGTATTTACTAAGAAGATATGAGGATTGGCTGATATCTGGAACTCCTGGAGTGCTCGTTAATATGCCGGGACTTGCTAGATCGGACTTCATAATTGTGTCATACATATTACTTGAATTTAAAATTTATTGTTCTGTCACATCAGTAAACTTAATTTTCATAATGACAGATAACTATTGACAGCTTCTCAATAAATATTAATTAATGTTGCCAATCAATAAAATATTACCAACACAAACAATAGAAATAAAGTGCGGGGAAGATACAAATAGTGAGCAATAAAATGGTATTGTTTACAACACCTTCTTTGAAACTTCAATCATAAGCGTATCCGTCAAAAAATTAAGTTGGCAATACGGCGAAAGTTTGTCATTTTGCGGAACCAACTTCAGAGATGGTGTCGTGAACTTCTAGCTGAGGACTACCCTGGAAACAATATGGAACATTCTGGTACATTCTCATCTATTCCAAACGGGTGTTTGGTGGCCGATAGTCGACTCGCAGACCGACACCCCCATCAAACTGAGGAAATACCTAATATTATAGGAGATTCCAAACACTTTTTAGAGTGCTGGTGGAAATATTTAAAAAATGTTTTAATACGACATCAAAAGCCAGCCTCACCACACGCTCATAACGGCCCATGAACATTTCTGAAAGTTCTGGACACTTCCAGTCCACTCTGGAACATTCTACCTGAAGGCAATCCTAGACATTAGAAAACATTCTAGCCGAGACCAATACTATAAGCGTTCAAGAACATTTTAGTCGATTCTCATTTAGTCTAAACTGGTATTTGGTAGCTAGCGGTCGACCAGCAAGCTCATAAACCCCTTCAACTGATGAAATTTCAAGCATTATATATCCCACTCTACCGCAGCTATCGACTTGCTTGAAAGTTTTCGATAAAAATTTAATTGTGATTGTACTTATTAGTTAACCGAAAGTTCTGGCATTAATGAGACGTCTAATGCTTTAACGCTTTAACCATATGAAGAATATTTAAATTATTGTAATTTTAAGCTAAATGCTTTTTTGAATTATTTTTTCCTTCTCAGGATCCAGAACAGCAAATTTTAGGCTATTAGAATTTTCCTCTTATTTTTGTCTCAGTATTAACGAAACATTTATCCAAACTTACGTACTACTATTTAGATATGTCTTTTATAAATAGCACGAAAATTTGTAAGGAACTGTCCCGATGACAGCAGTTTTTCTCTTCCGTAACTAGAATAAAAAATTATTTCTCACGTAAGCTCTGCGACTTTTGACGTTAAATACTTAATTTTGATGGGTTACAATCTACCACCTCTGATAAACGATTATCGGCTCTTAAATGTAACAGTGAATTATTGAAAATTCTGTAACATTAAGTTTGGTAATCCTTTGAAGGTGAGCAGTGGTCAGGACAGCGTGAATTTTAGTTCTCGTTCGCGACGTTCGTCGAGTCGGTTAACAAGCGTAAGAAATCCGTTTAATTTGCGTGGTTAATACCGTTAGTCACGGTGGCAACGGCGCGTGGCGACTCGCCTGCCCTTTAACCGCAAAATAACTGTTTTAGAGTCCATTATACGCTCTCGAAAGGAGAAAAAAGCGACAATAATAATACATAAACTGCACATCCGCATCCAGGCATCTTCTGTAATAAGCCCGAAAGCTGTCTACGATCACAATATTCTGAACGAGAAATAGATAGCCGTATATATTGTTATTATCTCGATAACAGTACCTTTGTAATTGCTTTAAGTGTTTACATCTACCTACATTGTTGACCTTTTCTTAGTAAACTCGGCGTCGGTAATATTTTCTGCTTATGGATGGTCGATGACATGGGCGTTTCCTATGCACCTACATGCTTATCTCATTTAAGCTGCCTATCTACTAAATTCTGATTATCGTTAGAAATTATCGAAGATAAACGTTTCATATAATTTTAATACTAACATTTACGACAACTGTTGGAATTATTCTTGAATGATCATTATGAGGATATGTTATTAAGTGGAATATGTTGTCAGTGAAAATAGATAAAATTTTGTAAAAAACCAAATAAACCTATTTCTGACATCCTAAAATATAGGGTTGTTCGGAAAGTCATTTCGTTTTTTCCCGACACAGGATTTAATTGTATTCTTTTGCACCCAACTTCACATTTAAGCCGTATAATTTTTATATGCTTTGAGAGCTCATATAGCAAGGCTTGTGTGTGAAAAATTCCAATTAATTCTACGCAGTAGTTTTTGGTTGGTGCCCTTTTAAATATGGAGAGCGATAAGCAGCATTTTCGACATATCTTACTGTTTTACTACAGAAAGGGTAAAAATGCTGTTCAAGCCAGAAAGAAATTGACTTATATATATGGAGAAGGTGTGTTGACAGTACGCCAGTGCCAGAACTGGTTCGCTAAATTTCGATCCGGCAATTTTGATGTCGAAGATGCACCACGTTCGGGAAGGCCGGTTGAAGCTGATAAAGACGCGATAAAGGCATTAGTTGATGTGAACCGGCAAATAACAACACGTGAGATCGGATTGAGGTTAAATTTATCAAATTCAACAGTTTATGATCACTTGAAAGGCCTGGAATTATCCTCGAAGCTCGATGTATGGGTTCCCCATGTTCTCACAGAGAGTCTGCGATTCGCTTCTCAAACGTCACGAAAATGATCCGTTTTTGAAGCGCATCATCACTGGGGACGAAAAATGGGTTGTATACAACGTCAAACGCAAGAGGTCATGGAGCAAAAAAGATGAACCGGCTCAAACCATTTCCAAAGCCGATATTCACCAATGGAATTTTAAAGGAATCGTTTTTTTTGAGCTTTTACCGGATAACACAACGATTAATTCGGAAGTCTACTGTCATCAGCTGGACAAACTGAATGATGCACTTCAACAGAAAAGGTCAAAACTAATCAACAAGAAAGGTGTAGTGTTTTACCAAGATAAAACCTTCAGCTCAAATGAGGAGGTCAAAAACCTCCTCGATCAGTTTTTTGCCAGCAAAGACCAAAAATTTTATGAACGTGGAATTATGCTACTACCAGAAAGATGGCAAAAGGTGTTGGACCAGAACGGTCAATATATAATTTAATAAAGTATTTGTTTATTATACGAAAACTGTCTTTCACTTCTACAAAAAAAAACGAAATGACTTTCCGAACAACCCTATATGGACAAATTTTAAGAAACATCGATCAGATTTTATTTTTACTTCAATATACTCATGACACAAAATATTTAATCATATGTTATTTTTACAAAAAGGCAGAATGAAAGTCAAAATACCTTACTATGAAAAAAACAGAATCCTTATAGGAACCTTTTTTTTACGCTAAGACTCCATTCTCAGTAAAAGAACTATTACCTTCTAATTCTTCCAAAGGCATCTGTATATTGTATGTCTCTTTCATATTCATTATCTGAATTGTTCATCAGGGCTCATATAAGTTTTCAGAAACAAGACTTTTCCGAGCAATTTGCAGTTATATAACAACATAATGCTCACGCCTCAAATCGTACATAAATTGTACCGTCAAATCCCATGGCATCAACATTCTTCATTGGGGTTTAAAAATTGTAAATAATTCCCAGAATAACTAGCTTTAACAAAAAACACCTAATATGATTTTCTCATTATATATATATATCAGGAAAGAGATATATTCTCAAAAGGAATGTCGATAACAAAATTTTTTTAAAAAAGATATAAACATATTTGTTAATTCTGGGTCAACTGAGACCCACTTTTGAGTCGACGAAGGTTAATAATACTATATATATGAAACACTTTGATGTTTAATAGTGGTTGTGTTAATATATCAAATATTAATATGAAAATTTATTTAAACTACCTTAAGTTAATGTCACACCTTCGCCAGGAGTCGAACCCGGGACCCTTAGATTTACGCACCAATACTCTGACAACTAAGCTACGAGAGATGACAACAGCAACAACGACAAACCGTACTGAAAAGTCACATATTTGTTATATATTATATTAATAGTACATATATATGAAACACTTTGATATTTAATATATCAAATATTAATGTGAAAATTCATTTTCCACTTATACCAACTATAAATTACCTCAAGTTAGTGAAAATTTGAGTACGGTTTATCGTTGTTGCTGTTGTCATCTCTAGTAACTTAGTGGTAAGAGCATTTGTGTGTAAAGCCAATAATCTTGGGTTCGATTCCCGGCGAGGGTGTGACAACAGCAACAAATTCTGCATTACATTAATATTTTAAGGTTAATAAAATCATTTTCATCAGAAATGACTGAATGTAGCCAGTTGAAATCACTATTATACAACAAGGTATGGGTAGTACTTCGCCATCTACTGATATTTGTTGTAGTGTTTCAAAATGTTTGACAAGGACTTTACGAAGTTTTTTTTACAACTGCTTAAATTTACTACTAGCCTGTTAACATTACTTTAGTACTTGGTATTGCTTCAATGGCGTTATTCAGTTTTATTGCGACGTTTCTTCAAATATACTCTACACACATAATCTACAGTCACATATCGTTTTAGTTCACTTACCCTCGTCAATTTCCAACTTTATTTTTGTTGGTAATAAAAAATAAAAGTAGTTTTAGATGTGAACTACCCTAATATGAAAATAGACACACTATATATATCTAATACAAACGTCGTACGTATGCGTATTACGAATGCAAAATAAATTAAAAACTGCAGGTGAGTTGACAGTGGTTATGTATTTCGTACCGTTTCGATAATTAACCACATTTTCTTTATAACCTGATTACTTATTTATTGATGGTGGACATCAGAAAATGAAATGCACGAGCTCTATAACAACTGGCATACCAGCTTAATTAATTAAAATATAAGATATACGCTGTACAGACGTTGTCACTGTCACAACTATCTTACTACCTCACGTTCTATTTATATGTTTGCATCGTCATAAATCAATCGGAACATTCTAAATAATTTAATGAGAATAACTCTTGCCTATTACGTAGTTAACGGTACATGTACTTATTAATATTCTTCGCGAAAGAAAAGTTTAAATAATTTCATTGCCTTTTTTGATTTCTTCTTAAAGAATTAAACAGTTATTTACCTTTCTTCAAACTCATCGGTTTTCAAAAATGTTGTTACATACAAGCATAAATATAATAATCAATACATTGAGTATGCCCCCAGGCAGAGACCAGCCGGGCGTCGTCAACCTTTGTACTAAAAACGCGGAGGGTAATAAATTATACTCTGAGTGACGTAAATTTGCCTGCTTAACAATAGAACTACGGGAATTCTTGAGAAGAATGAAGACTATTTCAGAGAATTCGATAAAAATATAAATATAGGCCACTGGATGGTAGTGAGTTACTTATATGTATATGGACAGCGCCTATTAGCGATTTCAGAATGGTATAAACAGTGCAATAAGTAATATTTTAAGTGTATAATTAGTGTTATAGTATAATATAAACATCCGTTAAATAAGTAAAATAAAATTGATTACAATACGAAAACTAATACAAAGTAGTAATAGCCCATAATTATTATTGCACCCCAAAGGAATAACCGAAATCCTCTTATTCTTTCACCGGAAGAAGCCACTGTCTAACTGAACATTGTATTTGTGTATGTATTTAAATTGGAATGTAGTCTTAGCTATTGTGTACAGTTTGTACTTAAGTTGCAGTACTGGTGGAAATGTGTAGGTACAAATCATTAATATGTGTCAACCAAAGTTAAGTATTCTCTTTAATCCAACTTTCCCCGAGATTTTCCTATAAGGTAGATACTGTATTAAATGACATGAGAGCTATAAATCTTTCGTTTGAGATCTTTGAATTATTCTTTACAACATAAGAAACTTTCTTCCTTCGACATAGGTAATGTTATATTTGCCCATGTAAAGTCAGAACCACTTTCAGAAAACGAGCAAACGTGAATATGAAACATGAATGCAAGTAACCTGTTACGAATATTTTTAACCATCTTCGCTACAGTCACCATTTACTCGGATCTAGACCTGCTTATACAGGGTGGTTTCTGAAGGATTGAATGTTTCAAATATCGCAATTAGATACTCTATTAAAATAGTATCGATCAAAAAATATACAGTATACCTCTTTAACTTAAACTTGCAAAGTTACCTCTTTGAAGTAGGTAATTCAAACACTGTTATGAATTGTACACTCAGAATTTGCAGATGTATACTTGCCTAAATGACATTTATAACCTCTATTTATACATGTAATATATAATATATTATCTAAAACTTTTCTACAACAAAAATAAGTACCACCGAACTTTGGAGGGTGTAAACTAGATGCAATAAACAATCACATGGAGAATTTAGCAGTGTGACTAAGGGCAAAATTTCTCAATAATGGTGAACATTCGGACATACAAAGATTTACTTAATGTTTATGTTTTATAGGGTTCTATCCCTTTTTTTAAATTATGGTAAACACATATTACTTAAATATCCTTATTTTACACTTTCAATTCAGTATACATCATCATCATCATAAGGTCGTCGGTCCTTAGACTGGTTGGACATGTACCTCCACTCTTTCCTATCCTGAGCATTTCCCTAAAACTAGAACAGCCCACATCCTTAACTATTTGCGAACAGTAATCTAATCTAGGTCTACCTCTACCCCTCCTAACACCTGTTTCTGCCTCTAATATGTCTCTGACTAGACCTGCATGCCTAAGGAGGTGTCCTACCAACCTATCTCGCCTATTTTTTATTGACTTCCACAGAGTCCTCTATTTCTAACCTTTTCTACCCACGATATCCTCATCATCCTCCTATAACACCACATTTCGAACGCTTTTAACCTTTTCTTTTCCGCCGCGCCCACTGTCCATGTTTCTCACCCGTATAATGCCGTGCTCCAAACATACACCTTTAACAACCTTTTTCGAATTTCTAAATGAACCGTTCGCGAGCATAGAAGTGACTTCTTTTTATTAAAGGCGACACGACCCTGCGCTATCCTCTGCTTTATATCCCTACTACTCCTTCCATCCTCACTTATCTGACTTCCTAGGTATCTAAAATCAGCCACTTCTTCTAATTTTTCGTCTCCTATCTTTATATTCGCTCTTTCCCTACTTTTTCTTCCCTTGCATACCAGTATTTTAGTTTTACTTTTATTTATTTTCATACAGTACTGATCTGTCAATACCGCTTCCATTTTATTTAAAGCTATCTCTAGGTCCTCCTTGCTAGATTCTAATACTGTTATATCATCTGCAAATCTAAGCATACTAATCTTTTGCCCTTGCACATCTATCCCTACAGTTGTACTGTCTTTAATGATATTGATCGCGTCTTCGATGTATAGATCTTCTCTACGTTGTAGCCCAAGCTCTATAACTGCCTGTTGCTCTTTATACAAACTAAGTACCACTCTTCTATCTTTTTAAGTATATTTAACATCTTGTCCCATTTAACATTGTCAAAAGCTTTCTCTAAATCTACAAATCCTATGTACGCACTCTTTCTTTTTTCCATCGTTTTCTCTATTGTTACCCGTAAAGCTAGAATGGCCTCCCGCGTTCCTCTATTTCTTCTAAACCCAAATTGATCTTCCCCTAATAGTTCTTCCGCCCTTTTTTCCATTCCATAGATAGTACGAAAATTTTATTTCAAAATTAGGTTTAGAATCTTCAATTATCTTATGTTTCATCCTTTATGAATCACCCTGTACATAAGGATTCGGTTAAGACCAAGGCAACAACGTATTTAAAAGAACACCGGGTTCCCGAGTGTAGTATTTATGACTGGTTGGTACGCTCCGTTGTCATATACGTTATTACAGCTAATTTTCATATATTCCGATTAACAACGATACATTTCAAAGTGCAATTAATAAATACACGTGTAAGTGTGCGTACGTGAATACAACAACAGTTGTAAAGCTATAAGTTCTGGCTTGTTATTGGAAAACGGGATAGCTATTTGTATTGATACGTATATCTATGTATGTATGTATGCATGTATGTACAATACGTTCGTTATATTCAACTTCTAAATGAACAACTCTTGCTATTTCCAACTTCACATGTAGTAAAATTTACCATTGTCTGAACTTGCCACAAAACATCTATTTCGTTATATTAATATGAAAATCCATTTTTAATTTTTTACCCACTATAAATTACCTTAGGTTAATGAGAAAAAACTTATTGCCGTTGTCACCCTCGCCTAGAATCGAACCCGGGACCTTTGGCTTTACGCACCAATGCTCTGACCATTAAGCTACGAAAGATAACAACAGCAATAACGACAAACCCCGTACGTATTAGGTCACACATCTGTCGAACTAATGTAATTATATATTACTATATATATGGAACAACTTGACTTTTTTAATAACGGTCAATATGAAATATTAATGTGAAAATTCATTTTCAATTTTTTACCTGCTATAATTTCCTGCGAGAGTGCGACAGCAGCAACGAATTTTCCCTCCCATGAGGTAGTTTATAGTGGTAAAAAACTGAAAATGAATTTTCATATTAATGTTTCATATAAACCACTATTAAAAATGTCAGTGTTTCATATATATAATATTTTGTTATAGTCCCCGAAAAAGGTCTACAACCTTCTCTGTTTCAACATAAAAAAATGGTCTTGATTTGTTCATTCGATCTTGGTCTTGGAATAGAGTCACTGTATACAGGTCTATTGGGATAATAACGAACGTACAACTTACGCGTTCGATATTGTCTTAATTTATTCTTTTGATTATTTTTTATTAAACTCCTGCCTCTATAACACAAATCCCTGAAATGTTTAGGTAACCCAATGCACAAAAGAAAAAATATTTGTACAGGTCTGACGAAGGAAGCTGGCCAGCGGTCGCGCAGGTACTTGCCCATTTGTGACCTATTTGGGTAAGTCACTTGGAACCTATACGCAAATAAGCTTTCAGTAGGCGTAAATTATAGTATTAATACAGATAGGACAGTAGCGTACTAGAAAATAATGTAGAAACATAACTTACGAAAATGAAAAAATTAACCTATTGCTTTTGTTTTATAGTTAGTTTTCACATTCACTGTCATCATGGGAATCTCTATCACTGTCACCAACATCAACAATTAGTTCTTCTGTTTGTATGTCTATTACTTGCTCACTGATCCCTATTTTTAAATATTTAATCTACGCCCCTGATAGGAATACTGAAGAATGAGGGCTGCAATCTTTATACCTAAAACTGCCTACTTTTGCCACCGCGCATCCACGCCATTTTAAAATTTCCGCCAGCTTC
>NW_020442458.1:554916-608179 GCF_000699045.2 Agrilus planipennis | reverse complement strand
AACCTATTGCTTTTGTTTTATAGTTAGTTTTCACATTCACTGTCATCATGGGAATCTCTATCACTGTCACCAACATCAACAATTAGTTCTTCTGTTTGTATGTCTATTACTTGCTCACTGATCCCTATTTTTAAATATTTAATCTACGCCCCTGATAGTAATACTGAAGAAAGAGGGCTGCAATCGTTATACCTAAAACTGCCTACTTTTGCCACCGCGCATCCACGCCATTTTAAAATTTCTGCCAGCTTCCAGCGTCAGGCCTATACTTGACTGTACATTACCACGTAAAATGGCCTACTGTTGCATTTCGCACGTGGAAATATTTGACATTAAGTTAAACGAACTCTTCAAAAAATTCATGGCAGGTATTTAGTTTCCTTCGCGTGTATCTACTAGCAAACAAAGAAAATGTTTGTTAAATTATAGGTGTCAAATGTCACAAAAAAGAGAGAAGGAAGATTACAAGAGATAAACCGATGTTCGGCGGTCGTATGTAACACAGACCGATCCCACACATGAAGCAGAAAATAATTAATAAAATACCGGTAGTCGTAGTCAATTAGTCAGTGTCCTTTGATCCGTCAGATAACCCTTTTTACATCATGCTAATTAAACATAAGTATTCAATTTGGCGGTGATAGTTTTTTATATGGGCGGTCGTAAATCTACAGGGTGTCTGGACATTCACTAATTTGTCAAACGTAACGAGCATCTATTGTCAAGAAGAGTAGAGGTAGGAGCGATAACTCTACTGGAAGCGAATGGGTCTAAAAAGCGTCGTGATTAATTAAGGATAGAAAACGCAACGGTCCGCTGCGCGATGAGCGACTGCGCATTCATTTCGGATGCGCAGTATCTTGCAGCGCAATAGACTACTCGCGCCGTACATTATTAAATCCACGTAATATGTAGTCTTCTTGATTCTGACTTAAAATTAAGTAGGAAATTTCGAAAGGTTGTAAATTAATTTACGTTTCGTATAAGTTAACAGTACAGTATTTAATAAAAGGAGGAGGTTCTCAAGTTGACGCGTATATTTTTTTATATATGACCACGCATAACTTTTTACAGAGTAGTCCGATTTTCATAATTCTTCTTTTATTGGAAAGGGTATACCCCGAAATTGGTCCCATACAATTTTGGAAAACAAAATCCAACCCTAAGGATAGGAAAACAGGGGATGATTGTTGATTGTTATTCATTCACTGATTGTAATGTATGACCGATTTTGATAATTCTTTTTTTATTGGAAAGGATATACCCCGAAGTTCGTCCCATATAAATTTGGAAAAAAAATCCAACCCTAAGGGTAGGAAAACAGGGCATGATTGTTGATTGTTGTTCACTCACTGATTGTAATGTATGACCACACATAACTTTTGACAGAATAGTCCGATTGTGATAATTCTTTTTTTATTGGAAAGGGTATACCCCGAAGTTGGTCCCATATAAATTTGGAAAAAAAATCCAACCCTAAGGGTAGGAAAACAGGGGATGATTGTTGATTGTTGTTCACTCACTGATTGTAATGTATGACCACGCATAACTTTCGACAGAATAGTCCGATTGTGATAATTCTTTTTTTATTGGAAAGGGTATACCCCGAAGTTGGTCCCATATAAATTTGGAAAAAAATCCAACCCTAAGGGTAGGAAAACAGGGCATGATTGTTGTTCATTCACTAATTGTAATGTATGACCACGCATAACTTTTGACAGAATAGTCCGATTGTGATAATTCTTTTTTTATTGGAAAGGGTATACCCCGAAGTTGGTCCCATATGAACTTGGAAAAAAATTTAACCCTAAGGGTAGGAAAACAGGAGATGATTTATAATAGTAGTAGTAGTAATTAGTAGATTATAGCCACAAAAACATTATAAAATATACTAATTAACAATGCAATGGTTATTTATTTAAATTTAAGGTAATTTAATGATCTTTGTTTATTGATTGTTTAGCGCCGACTCAAAATTACTTAGATATACTTACATTAGTTGAAGAACTTAGTTATTAAGGTTAATAAAATAAAGGTTTATTATTTTTTGCTTTTCAGTTTTTTCGGCGGTTTAATTTTTTTGTTAAAAAGTTTTTATTGAATAGCTCCTCGTATATTTAAGCGTTCGATACACTTAATACTTGTTGAATATTCATTAGATTCTCGAAATATCAGTGAACAAGTGTGAATGCCGATAACTTACTTGAAAAAACACCTCTCAGGTTCTCAAAGCTTTTAGCGCGGCAAAACGTTTAGAAAATCAGTACCTGTAATGTGTGTGTATACCTCGAACAGGCATTTATTTCCAACAACTTGTAATAATGGTTCCGTCCACTTCGCGTTATATTTGCTCTTTTAATATATACACAAACAGGAATTGCACTTTTCGTTTGTTCCTATAAATTGCCGGAACCTTGTAAATACGACAAGTTTTTAGCAAGACATTACAATGCTAACGCAGGGAAATATTCCCAAGGTGCTTACTGTACCATTATAGTATCGTGGTGACCACGAATCAACATTTAAACTGCTTACTACAAATGAAAATGGAAATTTAAAGGAGAGCTGTCGATAAATTGAGAAAGTTTGACGACATGCTCTTTTTCTTCCCTAGGTTTTCATGTTTATTTTCCGTTCATAAAATTTTAGAGTAATGCACAAAATTAGAACAAAGTTAAAATACTGCCAGGTTACAAAAATTTTCTTTGATAGAAAAAATTACAATTATTATTATGATTTTAAAAATGCAGCTAGAACATGTGTAAGCATTATTCGTGTTCAGCGACCCTCAAACCTACATTGTATCAAAATTGAACTTATTGTCCGATCACGACCCTACTTACTGCACAAAATTCGAAGATTACTGCTTTATTTCGAATTAACTGAAACCAATAACTAATTGCTACATACACGTTCTTGTGTCTATCATTA
The DNA here is from genome assembly GCF_000699045.2 of Agrilus planipennis. NCBI lineage: Eukaryota > Metazoa > Arthropoda > Insecta > Coleoptera > Buprestidae > Agrilus > Agrilus planipennis. The sequence goes on along the minus strand of NW_020442458.1, from coordinate 605,248 downwards.
CTAACCCTCATCATCATTGTGGGGTCGTTAGTCCTAAGACTGTTTGAACACGCACCTCCACTCCTTCCTATCCTGAGCTAATCTCCGCGTTTCCCTAAAACTAGAACATCCAACATCCTTGACTATTTGCTATTAAGTCTATCTCTACTCCTCTTAACTCCTGTTTCTGCATCTAATATGTCTCTGACTAGACCTTCCTGAGAAGGATTTTTTATTAACTTCCATACAGTCCTTTGTTTTCCTATTCTTTCTAATACTTCTTCATTTTTAACCTTTTCTATCCACGGTATCCTCATCATACCGCTTCCATTTTATATCAAGCAATCTCTAACTCCTCCTTGCTAGGTGCTAAAACTGCTGTACCATCTGCAAATCTAAGCATACTAATCGTTTTTCCTATATCTATCCCTACAGCTGTACTATCTTCGATGTATAGATTAAAAAGTAGCGGTGACAGTGTGCATTCCTGTCTGACTCCCTTCTTAATAATTACTTCTCTACGTTGCTGCTTCAGCTCTGTAACTGCCTGTTGCTCTTTACACAAACTAAGTATCACTCTTCTATCTCTTTAACTCATCCCTACATTTTTAAGTATATTCAACATCTTGTCCCATTTAACATTGTCAAAAGCCTTTTCTAAATCTAGAAATCCTATGTACTTACGCCCTCTTTCCTTTTTCTATCGTTTTCTCTATCGTTACCCGTGAAGCTAGATGACCTCTCCCAATTACTGACCTTCATTAGTAAATTATTATATAGCTAGCTATATAATGCTTCTCTTGTTTACGACACTGGAAGTTATTTAAATATTTCACCTTTTTACGGAATGAAATCTTAAAACCGTTATTTGTTTATCGATGACCTTGGAAATTATAGAAACGAGAAATTGAATATTTGTAATGCAACAATTTATAAGACTGTAAACTTTTTTCATCGAATTCCTACAGACCATAATTATTTACCGTTATCGATCTTACAGAGCAATAAGCTATATAAATTTATGCTATTGCCATCATCGTTTTTCAATTCTTCTAGCATCCTGCATCTCATCAGATATTTCTTTTTTAACCGCTTCGGTACAACACGTTTACACATTATTGTTGATTATTGCAATAAAGTGCGTCAGATAGCGAATGTTACACAACACATCACTTTTATAACATAATAAACCTTTTAAGGACACAAATAACGCGCCGTCTATTATACTAAATGCATACCTACTCCTCTTCCAGGATTAAGTTGTAAATGCAATTAAAGTCAAGAACTTGACCTTCTCGTCAAGGTATTTATATCTTCTTTAAATATGAAGTTTGTTTATTAATCGAAAACATTTATACCACAATTCAAGACATTGAATGACATACCTTCACTAGAAAAACTATTAAAATCATCTTTTCATTAATATGTTATGTTTCGGTGCGTCTGATCGGTATTTATTTATGAAAAAACAGAATGAAATATACATGTACCCAATGTATCACCATCATAAGGTCGTCAGACCTAAGACTGGTTCGATAGGCACTTCCATTCTTTCCTATCATGAGCTAATCTTCGCATTTCCCTAAAACTAGAACAACCCACATCCTTAACCATTTTTAAATATTCCAAATTTCCCTACTTCCTTCATTGTACTAACATTACACCCTGAGTACTGATAGAGTTGCTGCCCTCTTTCAGGGCTTTGTCTTAGTTTGCTTCTTAAATCATCGAAACTCGCAAGCCGATCCACCCACTCTGGTTTGTACAAGAGTTTCGTCAAGGATCAAGTACCGTCCGATCAGGAGCAATACAGGAACAAAAAGTAAATTCCTGGATATCGAAATCAAACCCAAAGTACAGTTTCGTCCTTTGATTAAACATTTAAAAAATCAGTTAATTGCATAGAACAGATTGCTATACACATTGTCATTAGAAAAATAACTGGAACTAGGTATCTAAAATCAGCCACTTCTTCTAATTTTTCGTCTCATATCTTTATATTCGCTCTTTCCCTACTTTTTCTTCCCTTGCATATCAGTATTTTAGTTTTACTTTTATTTATTTTCATACAGTACTGATCTGTCAGTACCGCTTCCATTTTATTTAAAGCTATCTCTAGGTCCTCCTTGCTAGATGCTAATACTGCATCTGCAAATCTAAGCATACTAATCTTTTGCCCTTGCACATCTATCCCTACGGTTGTACTGTCTTTAATAATGTTGATGGCGTCTTCGATGTATAGATTAAAAAGTAGCGATGACAGTGTGCATCCCTGCCTGACTCCCTTCCTAATATTTACTTCTCTACGTTGCATCCCCAGCTCTATAACTGCCTGTTGCTCTTTATACAAACTAAGTATCACTCTTCTATGTTTGTAATTCATACCTACATTTTTAAGTATATTTAACATCTTGTCCCATTTAACATTGTCAAAAGCTTTCTCTAAATCTACAAATCCTATGTACGCACTCTTTGTTACCCGTAAAGCTAGAATGGCCTCCCGCGTTCCTCCATTTCTTCTAAACCCAAATTGATCTTCCCCTAATAGTTCTTCCGCCCTTTTTTCCATCCTCCTCTGTACAATTCTAGTTAAGATTTTTGACGCATGGGAAGGAAGTTAAGCTAATTGTTCGAAATTTCTCGCACCTATCCGCGCCCCTCTTCTTAGGTAATGTTACTACTTCGTTCCGTTTATAATCCTCTGGAACTTTCCCCGTTTCGTACCTAATCAGGAGCAATACAGGAATAAAAAGTAAATTGCTGGATATCGAAATTAAACCCAAATCACAGTTTTGTCATTTGATTAAACATTTTAAAAGTCAGTTAAATGCATAGAAGAGATAGTTGCACAAATTGTCATTAGAAAAATAACTGGAACCATATATTTTAGTACAATATTGTATAGCGATATGTGACTTACTTTCGCGAATATGTTTTTAAACCTATCCATGTCGCTATACAAAGTTACTCGCTTTTGTACCTACAATAAGTATAAATATACGTGCAGATAATGAAATAAAACGCGGTACATTCACTCACGTCCCGATGAACATTGTTAACGAAAAGCATGTTTGCGAATTTATAATTGCAAATTATTGTTGTTGTGCCATGGCCTGTAAGTAACAGGTATCATTATACCTTCTGCTCGAAAGAACCGAATAACGGTGACATGACGACTGCATCGGCAATTAAATTAGTTTTGCCGCGGGGATACCGTCTTGTCGTCTTTGAAAAGAAGAAAATTAATAAGCATGTTTCCTTTTCGCCTTTTTAGTAGAGATTTTACATTTTAATGTGAATACGAAATGCCTGAAGTCGACATGACCCTTTGAATCATCGTCACCTTAAGCAGGCGCTCGTACAATTTGTGAATTCATGAAAATAAATTGCCCATCCACTTTATATGCTCAATATTTGAAGGAAAGGAAAAAATCGGTAGAGATTTTACATTTTAATGTGAATACGAAATGCCTGAAGTCGACATGACCCTTTGAATCATCATCATCTTATTTCAATAGTCATTTGAATTCACAAAAATCCATTTAAAGGAAAGAAAAGAAATAGATACAAAAATGCAGTTATAATAATAAATAAAATACCTCAAAGTGGTAGCCTTTTCATCCTGTTGACTGTCCTAACCAATATAAATGCGAATGAGAGTTTGTTTGTTTGTTTATTTATTACGATTTCACGCCTTAAATATTCAATTGATTATCATCAATTTTTATACACATACTGTAGATGTGGAGTAACTTTTATACAGAAAAAGAAATACTGTTCTCGGGGGATAGTAAAATTAGTTTTATGTGGTCGTCGATGATCTTTGCTACGTAGGTATTTAACAGAGATGTGATTTATTTGAAACACTTGCATTTAAAATGCAAATACAAAATAAAAATACCTATTTTTATCTTGAATTTAAATACTTTTTTGAGAAAAGCATTTAGTATTTTATTTAAAATTCTTTTTTAAACGTATTTTTTATTTGTAAAATGCAAAACACATTCTTGCCGTTAAAAGTTTTGCTAGTACCTATCACCGATCGAACATTATATAAAATGATGAATGAAAGGTGCTTATATTGGCCATTGAAGGTATTAGAAGCTTAAAAAGAGGACAAAGAGACATTCTATGAATGCCTTCCAATTCTTTAACTGAAGAGAGCCTAAAAAATTATTGGAAATGGATAATCTAAAATATTGGATCGATAATGTTTTCCGGGTTCAATGTCACGATCCATGGAATTCTGAAGTTCCAAATTGATATCAGCACCCGCCAAATCACCACTTATCATATCTTGAGCAAGAAACTACAAAATTCTATGAATTAGAAATTATGAAAAAACAGCCCGCAATATCAATCAATATCGAATTGATATACGCCAGCTATGTAAAACTGAAAACTACAAGATATTGTGGTTTGCTAATAAATGCGTGTAATCCAAAATTCTTAGAAAACGATTCGAAAAATTTCACTTATTAGATGAACCCAAAGCTAAAGAAACTATGGATTCCCTTTCTTTCTCTTATTACGACGTGTAGAAGATCGGAAACAAAATGGGGTTGTAAATATTTTGATATAAAATGGTTCATGTTGATTTTTCATCAATAAAATTATTTTCAACCCTATTTTGGCTTTGATCTTTCACGGTAAACAAACTATTTTGGCATCACTGTCTTCTTTCCAATTAAAACGGATGACAAAGGCAAATAAAGAAGCATATAGAAGAATTGGTTGTTGCTGAACTGAAGAAGTTATAACATACAGATAGAAAAACTATATTTCAATCACTTTAAACAAACAAATGTGAATCGTACTTAATCTTCGCAGCTGGTGATATATTGGAAACATCAGTAAGTCTGGAAAAAACTCCAATATTAAAAAAATGAGCAAATTCCTCTTAAAAAATATTTTATACTTAAGTAGGTACTTAAATGTAGAAAGTTAAATAGGTACTACAAAAAAGTATTTATTTGAAAAAAGTATTTTGAAAATACATATTTTGCATTTAGCATTTGAAATACAAAAGGGAAATCTATTTTACCTTAAAAAACCATTTTGGGCATCTCTAGTATTTCGGACATCAACTCGGGCGAAGCATCGGATCAAACCTAGTAGAATATAAACAAAAACCAGTGACAAAAACAAAACTGTTTTTAAATGCAAAATAATTATCAAATATCAATTACCTAGCACTATATCGTCACCTATAGATATTTTATATTTTGTAGTTGTATTTTAAGCGGGACTGCTTACTTCAAATAAATATCTGATTAATATCCAAACGCAAGCAGTTGGTATTTGCTTCTACTGAAGTACTTATTTTATCTAAGTAAATCGAGGATGCAGTTTACATACGCAAACCATATTAGGTAATAAGAACGCTTAAGTTCTTGGTTAGAAATTCATAGAAATTACCAAACGCAAATCGTTATTTCGGTTTTACTTGGTCTCTTCAGCGTACCATAGGCAGTCTCGATAAATTTACACCGGAAAGCGAGTTTATGTAACATTCAAATGTAGACACTGTGTCGCCATCTAGATACGTTGAAATACCTTAGTAAGATCTTGTCTTATTTCTAGAATACTTCATTTGCAGAAAAAAATGTTACCAAGATCTCAAACGCTCATGGTATTCAGTTGAAACACAAATATTCTATTTTTTTTTTAAATATATGTTGAGGTTTTTTCTAAAAACGTTCAACAGGATAATGGCAGTACAATAAGTAGAACTTGTAGGTCATTAAATTATTGTAATACCAACAAGAAGTTGAACAGAAGTAGTTATACGTATATGTTACCGGAAATGTATAAAATCTAGGAACTTTACATATTTCCTAGGAAATGTTATACAATTCTGAGGCTATTTGGGAAATCTATAAAATATTGTTTCAAAGATTTTTTAATACACACATATCCTGGGAAATGTATACATTTAATTGTATGAAATTCCGATATTGTACTAGAAAATGTATAAAGCTAATGCTTTCTGTGAATAAAATGAATAAACCACGCTAGTAAACCGAGAATCACAATTATCTGTGTTCTAATGCGATCGTCTCATGTAAATGCATTGGTGACATTATTGTTTGGTTAGGTTACGTTTTGAGATGTATATGTATTAGTGACGTTATTGTATTTTAGAAAATACTACAAATGGCGCAGTAAACGCCATCTGTAGCACGATGCTACATTTTAGGATTACGTATGCTCCTCGTGTTCCGTCGGAGCTGCCTGCGACGCGCTGATGAGATCCAAAAACATCGAAATCGCGATCCGCGTCTGGCAGTTTCGACAGAATGCAGACCACTTCGAATTATTTTATACGTAATTGTATGGTTATTAGGCAGATTTATGACAGACTGGAGTCATATATATATATATGAAAATAATCAGCATTATCACCTCTACAACATACTAAAAATTTAAGGTCATCGTGTTTACTGAAATAAAGATAACCTCGTCACATTGTTTTAACATCTAACATATCAGCTTGCCTCCGGCGGGCAGGGGCATTAAAGAAACTCCATTCTGTCATAAGTCTCCCTTACCAAACAGTGACTTGTATCACCTGACATACATATCCGATTGTTGTTTAGGAAATGTGTCTAATATGATTTATTTCCCACATTTCCGGACGATTTTAAGAATTATATACATTTCCCAGGAATTGTATGCGATGACGGATTTCCGGTAACATGTACACAAGTCATATTGTATTAAGTAAAGAGTAAGGATGATCTTCATTCGAAGTTCCAAATGTTTGAGTGTTTACACCACCGGTAGCGTTTGTATAATAAATAAGTCGGTTTTTGTTGTTATTCTTCACGAAAACGTGCAAGAATTTGAAAAAATATCGTAAAGAGATAAACGGACGCTGTCGCGGAATAACTAATTTGGCACCGTTCAATGACATCGCTTGTATACTGTTAATAATACGTTTAACTTGTAAACGACCGGTCTGTCGAACAGATTTAAGCAGTGGCGTGTGAAAGGTACCTTCTTCCAATTTCATATTAAGCATCTACAGTTTCTCTCTCAAATTGAAAGTACACTGGAATTGTAAAAACAAAAATAGGTTCATTTGTGATGGTTAGCGAGAGACAAATGAAACGAAGAAAGGAAAACAGAAGAGAAGAGAAAATTTATCTTGGAAATATTACCCACCTCTGTCCCAGCATTTGCTTAAGTAAGTGATTCGATAAGGAAACCACAGAAAAACTTGATTTAGGAGAGACGGACTCAAAATCGAACTGTGCCTTCCCGAATGCTAGACAGGGATCTAAACCAGTACGCTTTTTGAAGTGAAACGCTAGGAAGGAAATTTAGTAGGGCATAAAACCGAAAAGTGTAACGTCACGCGTCACAGCGTCATCCGTTACGCGCCACGTGTGACCTCTGGTAGGTTTGTCCAAAAGGAGCCATTTTAACAGAAGCATGCAAGAGACTTACTGTTAAGTGATTTGTCTTTTTTTTTTTAACTAGGGTGTTCGGTCCCGGATTCTCTCTTGTACATTTATAAATATTTTTAAAATAGAATAGTCATTTTTTGTAGTTTAGGTAATTTTTAGGAAATATTTTGAACATATTTTTACCTAAACCTTAATACGGTCAGTCTTCCGTCAAAAAAGAAAAACTTTTGGGTGTTTCATTCCCACTAGCCACTAATTTTGATGAGCGAGCAGTCCCTCCAAACTACGCCGGAATAATCGTGGGATTGGTGGGTGATGTATCTTTATGTAAACTTTACTTCAGTCCCTGAAGAAGGTAACTTTGTTACCGAAAAGTGCTTCGGACAACTACAGTGTCGTGTTTTGGCGTTGGGGTTTTGAGCTATTCTGTTTGTTCTATTGTTTTATTAATTACTAATAGTGGTCGATATTAATATGTAACATCAACGTAAAATCACTTTTCGATTTTGAACCACTACAAATTTCGTTAATAAATTACGTTAATAATAAAAAAAATCGACGGATCGTTAACCTAGTAGGTCAGGTTTGTCGTGGTTGCTGTTGTCACCTCTCGTAGCTTAGTTGGTTAGAGCATTGGTGCGTAAAGCCAAAGGTCCCGGGTTCGATTCCCGGCGGGGGGTGTGACAACAACAACAAAATAAAAAGAATGTAATTAGTCAATGTCTATATTTCGTGTAAATATAAACCTAAGGAAATCCAGTTCTAAAAACCAAAAGAACAAAAAGCGAGACATCGCCACATCCGACGTAGGACCTACATTCAATATCCAGGATGTCACTTAATTGGAATTTTTAGTAGTGATAGGGTCTTAGGCTACGTTATGAAGTTACGTTGTGGCTAAAATATAAGTGATTCGCACAGCATCAGTAACTGTAACAGTCGTACAAATTTGAACGGGCTATACTAGTAAATATAACAAAACTTCGCAGTTAATTATTAATGTATAATTTAAATTGCAATCAAAACTAAGTATACTTTTGGATTACTGCGAATAAAATGGTATTTATAGTTCACAAAATTAATTAATCAATAATTAAACTACGCCGCTGCGTTTGAAACTCTTTATACCGATGTTCTTGGTCATACCTTATATGAAGTAAGAAGTTCATGTGCGGTATGCCACATAAATTATTCAACGAAGATGTCTACCACAGTTTGCACTTAAATAGATCGAAATGCCTCTTCTACTTCTTCTTCAGCTTGACGTACCGCATTTTTCGCAAAAGTTTTGCCAAGTAGTTCAAGTTCCATGCGAATATCCTTGCAATTTATTTAATACCATAAATGGGATCTTACTTAAAGAAAGTTCGCTAGCTTACTGCCCATAACTAGGAAAAACAAAATTAGAAAAGAAAGAACAAAAATTTAAAATATTTACCACAAAAAATAACAGGTTTAAGGATTATTATTCTTTTATACAATAAATATCTGTAAGGGCAACATTGCCTTTAATACTTGTAACAAAAAGGAATTACAGAGATTTTGTGTTATTACAAAATTACCTCGGTACTTTTGCCACTGTTTTCTGGAATGTTGGTTGTAAAATTTCCACTTTTTATTTCTTTCTCGAAATTTATTAATAGAATTATTTATGCTGTGGGATGCAAAAACTAGAAAATTACTTTTATTTTTACGTTTTAGTTAAGTTGTTCACGTTATCCGGCAATCTAGAATAATTAATATGCTGGTCACATTCTGCTGGATTTCCGCTGTCATATTGCAGTATTAGCATCCAGCAAGGAGGAGTTAGATATAGCTTTAAATAAAATGGAAGCAGTATTGACAAAACAGTACTGTATGAAAATAAATAAAAGTAAAACTAAAATACTGGTATGCAAGGGATGAAAAAGTAGGGAAAGAGCGAATATAAAGACAGGAGACGAAAAATTAGAAGAAGAGTGGCCGATTTTAGGTATCTAGGAAGTCAGATAAGTCAAGAAGGAAGGAGTAGTAGGGACATAAAGCAGAGGATAGCGCAGACTCGAGCCGCCTTCAATAAAAAGAAGTCACTTCTATGCTCGCGAACGGTTAATTTAGAAATTCGAAAAAGGTTGTTAAAGGTGTATGTTTGGAGCACGGCGCTGTACGGGAGCGAAACATGGACAGTGGGCGCGGCGGAAAAAAAGGTTAGAAGCGTTCGAAATGTGGTGTTACAGGCGAATGATGAGGATACCGTGGATAGAAAAGGTTAGAAATGAAGAGGTATTAGAAAGAGTAAGAGAACAGAAGACTCTTTGGAAGTCAATAAGAAATAGGCAAGATAGGTTGGTAGGACACCTTCTCAGGCATGAAGGTCTAGCCGGACATATTGAGGCAGAAACAGAGGTTACGAGGGGTAGAGGTAGACCTAGATTAAATTACTATTCGCAAATAGTTAAGGATATGGGTTGCTCTAGCTTTAGGGAAATGCAAAGATTAGCGCAGGATAGGAAAGAGTAGAGGTGCGTGTCCAACCAGTCTATAGGATTGACGAACTTATGATGATGATGACTGCCAACATAGTCGGTCTACTATTGGATAACACTCCCTTTATTTGTTTACATCCGAAATTCTACGGCACAATAATATTAACGAAACTTTTCAAAGATTTTACTGTAGGTAAATCAGTGATTTTCAATCTTTTTGAATACGCGACCCTTTTACACCTTTACAGGTTAAAAAATTCTGGCGACCCTCTTGGGCTATAGACAAGCAAAAAGTTAATTATTAAAAAGTCCACGTTTATGTTTTTTTTCAGTTTAGTATAAGTATTCATTATATAGTATTAAGACCTACAGTCTGCAAAAGGTCACCAGAGGTTTGAATGTAAATAACTTACCTCGGACTTATAAAGCAGCGTGGACATTAAAACTAAAAAGAGAAATTCAATTAAAAAATGATTTGATTATTAACGTTTCAAAAATAGCACCATGATTTTTCAAATATTTGAGAAATAAATAAGCCCACCCTTCTCACTGAAATTGTGTTTTTATTGTAGTGTAGAACTTTGCCTGGCGACACCCCCAGTAAGGCTTTGCGACCCTCCTAAGGACCTTAGGAGGGTCGCGACCCACAGATTGAAAAACACTGCAGTAAATAAATCCCATATTTCCTAAAATTTTTTTCCGTCCCAAGATTTTGCTAATAGGTCATTAATAATACAATATTTTGGAGAATTTCTGGTATTTTGCTAAGAACTTTTAAACAGTAACAACACAATTGTAACTTTGTATTGTAATACAATGCTCTATTGTTAATTAATTTAGTACTTTATTGCTTTTTGATGATATCGAAAAGTTTTCATTAGATGGGCATCCCAAAGGCTTGTATTTTATGTAACACACTGAGCTCAGCAAAATTTTTGAAAACAATTTATAAATTATAAATGTCCATATTGCTATAAAATGCATGCACGCTGTTCATCAATCTACACATATAGGTACGTATAAGATACGTTATATGTATATAGAGATGCTTGTGTTTAATAAAACTGCTTCTTTGAGGTAGTACCTACAACAAGTGGGCCCGCAAGACGAGATTCCACACAGTTTATTTCCTGTTCTGTCCGTTTCCAGTTATCTTACATTTAGTAAACACGTTCATTCATAACCGCCATTCATGGTCAACCGAAGGACTTAAGTTGCCTCGTGGATCGTTACTCAAAGATTCTATTATACTTCGTCGTCTCGTCTTTTATCGTTTTCGTATTATTTTCCTGATGCCAGACAGAGACAGAGTGGCTCAATGTCCGAAACGTACGGGACATATGGTACCACTTATCGCGATTCCATCTAAAAATGCCACCGGCTTATTTTTGTAGGCGTCAGTTTACGTTCACGTTTTTTCTCAAATGATAGTCGAGGTATTTAAAAAATAAATATTAAAACGGTTTAAATACTTTTTACTAAAACTTTTCATGTTTTATTATGTATTAGAAAACAAAAACCATAGTCAATTAATGAAAAAGAANTTTCAAAAATATATATTAATTGTTCACAATAATTGTTTAACTATAACATTGGCTTCTTCAGATGAAGATATTCGGATTAAAATTGTTACAAAATTAGCATAAATACTAAAAGTTTAGAAATTTTATGGGGTGGGAACAACGAAAGGGAGAGACACGGTAAGACTTTAAATTTTTGATGACAAATTTAAATTTAATAACAGAGAACTATATAGATCAATTTGATTATTTAGTAAAATATCTAATTTATTGTATTTATAAATACACTTAAAGACATTCAGCTAGGTTTAATTTTTGACTTTTTGGTTATTCTTTAAAAAAAAGCAAACAATGTATAGAGTTACTTCCTTTAAAGCCAGTAATACGCTAACCAAATTTATAAAACGTAATAAAGATATAACTGATAAAGGATCAAAATCTGGAGTTTATTTATTGGAATGTGGGGACTGTAATTAAGTCTATGTAGGATAAAGAGATCCTTCAATCAAAGGATTACAGAACACAGGAGGAGCTATACTAATGGGAAAGCTGATTCTACATATGCAGAACATTTATTAAAGGAAAAACACACTATTAATGATAATTTTTAAGTTTTAAAAGAATTACCAAATTGATTGTGGAATTTCAACAAGTAAAGCCTTCTACCACAAATTATTTAAAAACTATTATAGTACCTACCTATATGTTTCGCGGAACTTTATTCGAAGTTTAGCGTTTAGCACACCCAATAATTTTGTTTTTTAATTTTTTCATTGTACGATAAAAAACCAAATACGTCCTTGTCCATATTTCAATCATGTATGAGTAGATTTAGCTACCCGCATTAGGTACAAAAATTCATTCAAACCTTTTTGTTGACATTTGGAACCCCAATTTAACACATTACTGCATATCCATGTTCGCTAAATAAAGACATATGAGTTCCGACTTCGTTTTTAACGTTGTAATAAAATTAATTGATCATTTGCTTTTCTGTATAAATTATCTTTAGGAACAGGGAACAGCAGTTATTACAAAATAAAAGTTACTGTTAATTTATTTTCTCTAATAATGGTAATACCTTAATGTTCTTGAATTTGTTATTTGTAAAATTGTCGCCAGAGAATTTAATGATCAATCAAGCGGGTAACCCAGTTGTGATATTTTTCTTGTCCTGTAGTATATGCAACTTTATAAACAGGTAAGGTTTCGGATACAACAAACTGTTGATATTAGAAAAAATATTTATATGTTCATACGTTATTTGCGACTAGATTTTCTTTTATCTATATATAATAATGTTTATATTTGCTATTAAGATGTTAAACTCTATTTAAGAACTATTTCACTAAAAAATTATATAGCTTTTGTTATCTTCCACTATACAGATATATTTATAGTGACCAATTTAATGAAAAGTTGATTTATATTTGCATGTTCTAAAGATATTATGCTAATTTTCAGTTCCTTCTTGTTGCTTTTATTAACTTGCAACCAATGTGTGTGCTTATCTGGGTTTTAAACAAAAATTAATTATTGCTGTATCTGAAATTAAAATCATTTAAAAGAAAAAAAGACAGCTTACAATTCAAATTATTTATTGAACCTAACCGACCGAAAAATACACTCCGGGGGACGGCACCCCTTGATTCATTGTATGATAATATTATGACAACCTAAACAGCACACAAGTAACTCCGTGGGGATGAAAGTATTCACAAAGACAATCATTTGTCATTCTTCCCCATTTGTCGTCTGCATAACGCCCTACACAAGAGAATTACTTCAAACATTAAAAACAAGAAAATTAATGAAATACAAAACCAATAATTGTATTTCTAAAATTTACAAGATTTTAAGAAAACTTCTACATTATTTCACATCGAATTCGCTATTTTCTCAATGATTCGTCTCACCAAACCAGGTATTTTGTGTTTTACTAAATACTACCTATTATTTAACTCTTTAACTAACAGTTTTACTTTACTCTTAAAAAAGAAAGAATAAGTAATACGCCTTTGACGGCAATCTTCTGATTCTGATTCTACTTTTGAGACTTACGATCAGGGGCGCAACAAGGGGGGCTCTCCGCGGGTGCCCGGGCACCCACTCGATTGGATTAGGTTAAGACACCCAGTCAATTCCAGTCGATTCAGGTAATAACCCTTGAAAGTTCGGTTCAAATAGTTCAAGCTCGCCGAAATGACTTTTTTTTAGTCACTTATAGTATTATGATGAGAGTGGTCGAACTCGATTTTTCCAATACAATGCAAGTCAAATTGTAACGTTGTTGCACCCCTGCCTACGATTAATACTTTAATCAAAGTCGATTTACTTCTTTCATTTCCTTATCAAAAGATGAACTTCTTGATTCAGCTGTTCGGGCTTGATACATTAAATTTTAAATTCATTTTTCAGTCCTATAGAGGTTGAATTTTTTACAATCTTTTCCTGTGCAAAATTTCAACTCTCTACAGCTGCCAGTCAATTTGCCCTTTCAATTTACACATGGATATTAAACGTTCATATTTTATTTCAGACGAGTGACTTGGACACCTTCCTCTGCAAGCAAGAGTGGGAGCGTCGCCTGGAAGAAGAACTGGACAAGCCGTCGCGACGGGAGCCATCGGCGTCGCAACTAGATGACTTCTTCGAGGCGGCTGCTGTACATAACAATAACAACAACACTCGTCCTTCGCCCCAGCAGCAAGCCAATATGAGCTACGTCTCCATGCGAACCCTCACCAGTGCAGACGATGATGTCTTTTTGCGACCCCCCTTGTGGGAAGATATAGCAAGTAGTATACAGAATATCGACCCTGAGAATGCCAACATGCTTGTGGGCACTGGACACGTTAAACTTGAAGCTGTCGAAGATCTTGCCGTTGTCAATTGCACTCCCAGTCCATTGCTGTCTCCTTTAGAAATTAAAACCGAAAAGGTGAGTATAATTTTGACCAACAAAGTTATCGATCCCGTTAAATCACATTCCTGAAGAATCATCATTATCATCATAAGGTCATCAGTCGAAAGACTGGTTAGGCACGTATCTCCACTCGTTCCTATTCTGAGCTAAACGTCGCATTTCCCTAAAACTAGAACAACCCACATCCTTAACTATTTGCGAACAGTAATCTAACCTAGGACTACCTCTACCCCTTGTAACTCCTGCTTCTGCCTCTAATATGTCTCTGACTAGACCTTCATGCCTGAGAAGGTATACTACCAACCTATCTCGCCTATTTCTTATTGACTTCCATAGTCCTCTGTTCTCTTACTCTTTCTAATACTTCTTCATTTCTAACCTTTTCTCCCAAGTTATCCTCATCATTCGCTTATAACACCACATTTCGAAGGCTTCTAACCTCTTATTTTCCGCCGCGCCCATTGTCCATGTTTCGCACCCGTACAACGCCGTGCTCCCGACATACACCTTTAACAACCTTTTTGAAATTTCTAAATTAACTGTTCGCGAACATAAAAGTGACTTCTTTTTATTAAAGGCGACACGACCCTGCGCTATCCTCTGCTTTATATCCCTACTACTCCTTCCGTCCTGACTTATCTGACTTCGTAGATATCTAAAATCAGCCACTTCTTCTAATTTTTCGCCTCCTATCTTTATATTCGCTCTTTCCCTACTTTTTCTTCCCTTGCATACCAGTATTTTAGTTTTACATTTATTTATTTTTACACGGTACTGATCTGTCAGTCCTGAAGAATACCATTCAATATTCATGCAAAACTTTTTTGTTTTCAGGTGCTTCAACAACCAACTACGTCACTTCATCTGATGGGCACGCCAACATCTCCTTACAGTCAGCAGCCTACAAGTCCCCCACAACAACCCCAACCTCCACCCCCCACTGCCCAACATTACACTCAACCACCGCTCCATCATCCTAATAATAATGCACATCCTCAACAGTATAAGTACAACAATGGTACACCTGTAGGTGCAGCCCCCGTTAACGCTTTGTATCCCCCTATCTCTCGATTGATGTATAATTCACCCCTGACACCGCCTAGTTCGGAGCCTGGCTCACCAGGGGGCACGTTACCAAGGCGCACACCACCACCTCCTTATCCCAACCCTGGCTGCCATCAAACTTCGTCCACATCCGGACACAGGCTCACTACGACCAACATTAGTAATAAATATAACCGTAGGAATAACCCTGAGTTAGAAAAACGTCGGATACATCACTGTGACTTTATAGGTAATAAAATATTTATAAAAATTGTTTTAATATTAAAAATCTAAGGAGTTTTTTTATTTTAATAAATGTAAAATGTACCTGTAATGTCTTCTATTTTTAATTTTTTGCAGGTTGTACGAAAGTATATACGAAAAGTTCACACCTCAAGGCTCACCAAAGGATACATACAGGTATGTCTTCATTTTTATATATACATCCATACAGGGTGCTTCTGTAATAAGTAGCAAGCTTTGAAGGTCTTAAATAGATTTAAGAAATAAGGAATCGCATAGTGAGTACAGGAGCGTGTTTAAGAGACAACAAAATTTGCAAAACGAACGGAAGTTCTACATAGCAACTAAGCAGTTACATCGATGGAAAATGTAAACTGTTACGGTTATGGAACTATTAAACATCAACAGTTTACTATTAAGCTACTACAAATAATAATGTTTCAACGCCCATTACCGTAAAAAATAATTAAATAATTACTTTGTTCATCAATATACAGTACTATTCTTCTACATGGTATTAAAAACACAAAAGAAAGAAAAAAGAATTAACATTATGTAAACTTTAATAGGTAAATTAATATCCTCTAGATAGGTAATTGTTATTAATTGTAAGGTGAATTTCTTAACCACCGTTGAGGTGCCTATCGACAAGCTGCGTTATCTTTATTTATGGGTGGTTCGCTAATAGCCCTATCCTGTCATTAGAAAAAAAAATATTACAACACCAATAAACATATTTATACATACGTACGTACACTCCAAATGATACATGAAATCCTACAAATAACGCGGTAGTAGAATCCAGGCATAACTTGCTACTAAGTGATAGGCACGTTACCATAATCGAATAAAGAAATTTGAAGTGGTCAGGAGTTTTTTGTCGAAATTGCCAGACGGGGATTTAACTAACTGTTACCTGCTGTCTTAACAGCGCGTTTTATGAAATCCTACAAATGATGCGATAAACGCCATCTGTAGTTAGGGTTGCCACCCGTACTTTATTATAAAGTATTGTACTCTATTTCGACTATGCGTACGTTATACTTTACAAGACACATAAAGTACGCAAAAATACTTTATTTAAGGCCTTAAGTAAACATCGTAATTTTGTAAGCGATTATTCGAAATTCAGAGTGCTTTTACATCAATAATATTGCACAAAAAAATGGCAAGCCATACTTACGGAACAACCTAATTTCCCTAATCTGTTCAAAGTAGAGTCACTTTTGCTGTCCGTTCCGTATTCTCTATTATGAACGCAAAGTGGTGGGACGACAGGAATAAAGCTTCATTAAAGCTAATTAAAAATGAACTTTTAGTTTACTTAAATCTTTGTTTGCCATGTTTAGAGGCTATTAATGTATTTAAGAGCGACAGCAATTTGTTACTGGCTGCTAGGTGTAACCAAAAATATGTTTTTAAAAACAAAAAATTAAATACTTTATTTTTATGCCGAGTACTTTTTTTTTTAACCTTTTAGTCGAGAAATACTTTATGTAAAGCCTGAAAAGGTGGCAAACCTATCTATAGTACAGTGTTACATTTTATGGATTGGAGCTCGTATTAAAAACAGGCTCTTTGAGGCGTATATCACAATTATTTATCGTGCAAATCACTAAGTACCTGCTGAAAGGATGTGGAATTGCATTTTCGTATTTCCTTGCGTGGTTCTACCAGGTCCGGACCGGACCTTGCCTGCACATTCAAATACGTTTTTCACAAAAACGGTGAACATTTAGAGTACTAAACATTTACTTAATTTTCATGTTTTATAGTACTCTATTACTTCCTGTAGGTTTGCTACTTATTTCAGAAACATCCTCTATATATATTTTTTTTAATGTAGGTAATATTCATACTTCTATCAGGAACGAATCCAGAAATAATAGAAAATATTTTATTCCTCAATAAAAAACCAATTCGCATGAAAACATTGTAGCTTTTAGACGTGATTTTCAAAATTCGGCATTTCCAGATACAGACTTATTAGATTAAATTAAATTTTGGTGGGAGGGGATAATTCCCTTATGGATTCGCCACTGACGTAATTTCTTCATGATGATGATTTTTTTATACAACAGAAGGATGTTAAAATAGAGCTAAATATTTAAAAAAAAAAATATTTTCAGAGGCGTTTACAATTTGTTGTACATATTTTGGCAACAATTAAATATTATACAAAACTTGGCTTAGTTCTGGTTATATTTGCATTTGTGGATTGTAAGTAAATTAACGGAGATAAACTCTAAAATTTATTTTTCCTCTAGATCCTCTACTCTCTAAGTTTTATATGCCTTACTGTTTTTTATTTACCGGTTAGATGTACATATGTAAAAGAAAATTGATGCCCCAATAACAATCTAAGGAGGCTCTTAGATGTCATTTTGGGCTCTATTCTCCGATCAATTGATTTTTGTGTTAACTTTAAGGATATTTAATTTCAATATTTTTTTGTTTTCAGGTGAGAAACCGTATCAATGCCAATGGCCTGATTGTGAATGGAGGTTTGCGCGTTCTGACGAACTAACCCGTCACTACAGAAAGCATACGGGTGCGAAACCATTCAAATGTGCCGTATGTGAAAGATCTTTTGCAAGATCAGATCATCTTGCACTGCACATGAAAAGGCATCTTCCTAAGACCGCAAAATAATGCCAGCTTTTATCTAATTACTATTAGAATATCATTAAAGAAAAGTTAAATACGTACTTTGACAAAAAGGTTACTAAAAATAATAAATATTTGTATGATTTAGTATCGAAGAGCACTCTGTCGAAGTTGTTTTAAGAAAGTGATGGTTTGGAAATGATCTTCTTTGAATGTGACATTGTGTGATTTAAAGAATAACCATTTACATAAGATACAGGGTGAAGATTATTTAGAAATATATAAGGCAAATTTTTCTTCTTTACCGTAACTGTACTTACTAAGAAAAATTTTTATCAATTTTTCCTAAGGTTACTGATAGCGACATTTACAAAAGAAATTGGAAATTATTACTTTAGGTACTTGTTTAATTTTTATAATCTCAGTTAAATTTATTGTTATCAAAAAATCATTCCACGCTTTAACTAAATCATTATGATCGTTGTTGTATCATAGAAATAATCAATATTTTCCCAATGTATATGAAAATTGCACTTTCGCACTAAGAAAAAGTATTTTTACTTCAGATTATAAAATTTTCCTATTTAATTTTGCACAACATGCAGTTAATCAGTCAATATCCATCCAAAAACTTTATTTAGAAATTGCAAACTTCATTTCAAACAAAAAAAACAGCAACTTTTAGTAAGCAGAGTGTATATAAATAATCTGGTTTTTAATTATCTAAAAATTGACATTAGAGTTAATTCCAATATTTGAGATCGTTAGTAAATTAACTTTTATAAAAGTGTACGTCTGGCACAGTGCACTTTCACAAGTTTTATTCAAGATTTACCAATTTGAAACACAAATTAAACCTTTACATATGTTACGTGTTTTCAAGTGGTGGTAGTATTTTATTTTCGAAGAAGAAAAGTGACATTGTCATTGTTCTTTTTTTTTAATAGTTTTTTTTTCAAAAAATTCTTCTTACCCTTATTGTTTTCATTTCATATACTCTGTACCATGCCATATTTAATTATTTTGCTCTTTTAACCGTCAACTTTTGCAGGTATATTACCTTATAATACAAAAATAAATGCTCTCTTAATATGTATTGAAAACCACCATTCCAACTTGTATTTTTTTAATGATGAACAGGTGAACAGGATAGTTTCCCAAATTATGACCTTATTT
The DNA here is from genome assembly GCF_000699045.2 of Agrilus planipennis. Lineage (NCBI taxonomy): Eukaryota > Metazoa > Arthropoda > Insecta > Coleoptera > Buprestidae > Agrilus > Agrilus planipennis. The sequence continues at coordinate 585,876 of NW_020442458.1, read as the reverse complement.
TAACATGACATAGGCACTACTAAGAGAAATCGTGATCTCTTTCTTAGGAAATAAGTCTAATAAACATCACAGTATTTCGTTTTCCCATTGTACATTACTTTTTAATTTAGCACTTCGATTGATAATAAGGCTATGATTTATTTTATATGTAGTACATGTTAATCAGAAAGCTTAGAAATTAATTATTTAATTCCCAGTACTATTTGTTACCAAAGCAATATACTATTTTGAATAATTCTTACCAAGATTTGTACTGACGCAGAAAATGCCATTTTTGTTTAATAATTTCTTTCCCAATCGTTTTTTTTTTTCTGTAAGCTTTTATATACATAGGTACGCCAAAAGGTACCTACCTTGCATTTTAATGATTTTGTCTTTTGAACATATAAGTCATTGTTAATGAAATTTAATGACATAGTAGTATAAATTGTTGTATTCACAATGATACGAAACATTTCGTCATATCGTACTTACTTAGATTTCATAGGTGCTGTTAAACTCGATTAAAGAAAAAAGCTTAGAAAAAATGCCTACACTGCGCAAACTCGTAAGCCACATATGGTACGTGCCCTATTTTTTAATTTAGAAACATAGTTATTTGTCGCAATATTTAAATAAAAGAATCGATGAGGCCTTCTTTGAGTGTCTTTTAAAAAACAAAGTATAATAATAATAATATTAATTAATACATTCCCTGAACGTATCTATATCAAAGCTACTTACTATTTTTTTTATGTAAAAGAAGGTAGCAGAATATTGTGATTTTTAATTTTTAAGATTGTTATANAGATTCGATGTATATAGTGTAAAGGTGTACAGTAGGTGTAAATTCAATATATAATTCCACAAATCAAACGTCTATGCGTTCTTCTTTCAACTAAATGCACTGCTAATTAGTTTTGGTGGTGCCGCTTTATTCTGCCCTACTGATAAGTATCAGCAGGATATTGCCGAAAACGAGCCCTTACAAGGCGACGAAACATAAAATGGTCCTTCGAGCCGGATTCAGTGCAAAATCCGGAAACTAGTGGAGACGTTTAATTGTGAAAATATATGTATACATATATACATACATACATACATACACATCAGAATACCTGTAAATATGATATAATACGTAACCTAAAGCAACTGGCTACAAGCTAGTCAAATTTATCTGCCTAAGGATGAAATTGAAATGCATATTGCTGTATTTTTATTACAGATGAGTATTATTGTCAGATTAATACAAATTTTAGTTAGTTATAAAATATTATTATTTATGTATGTAGATAAGCGATGATAAAAGTGCAAGAGCCACAATTGTTTTATTTTAATTTTGTATAATAAATTTTAGTACAGTTTCAAGTTTTTCTTTCTTACACCACCTTAAACCTTTTAAAGTAATTATATTATATGCATTGCAATAATGTCACAATTTTCAAAATAATTTACTGACTCCTAACAACTAAACGACCTTTCAGATCTTCAAATAATCCGAAGTGGTCTGTATTATGTCGAAACTGCCAGTTGTCTTAATAGCGCGTTTTATAAAATACCACAAATGGCGCGGTAAACGCCATCTGTAGTACAATTATTTTATTCGATTATGGTAACGTGCCATTCACCTAGTGGCGAGCTACGCCGGGATTCATTTCAGTAAGTAGATATCCATTTATTTAAATGAAACTTATTGAGCATACGTAATCCTAAAATGTAGCATTGTACTACAGATGGCGTTTACCGCGTCATTTGTAGTATTTTATAAAACGCGCAGTTAAGACAGCCGGTAAAAATTGGTCTGCGTTCTGTCGAAACTGTCCGCGATGCGCCGATGAGATCCAACAAAATCGAAATCGGGATCCGCGTCTGTCAGTTTCGACAGAACCAATGTTTTTGGTATACTTTTTGAGTGTATCATTATGTATTTTTTAACATCTTTCGTTGATGATGGGCCTACACACTGTCGCAGTAGCATATGCTTTTGTCACAGAGTGACAACATGCGCAAAATGATTTCATTTTAGCACACAGAAGAACATACCTTATAAAAGTAGTCACAGTATCATGGGGACGAAGGTTATAGTCTAAACCTTCATGAAAGAACTTTTACCTACTTGCTACTTGAAGGTTTTGCACAACATAAATATGATTAATTCTAAAATTCTAATTAAAATATTTTTACACTAGCACTTTTGGCTTTACCGGATGTGACTATCAATTTTCTTATTTCAAAATTAATGCTGTATGTTTTTTCATTTTTTAATTTTATGGTCAGTTTTATAAGCATTTCCTAGTTCAAAATTTTATATGATGATGAAAAAAAGAATAAATTTTAAAGAAAACATAAATACGTTTCATAAAAAAAAAACGTTCCCATGTTTAAACCTAAGGCGTCGTCATCCTTCTAATATTTAAAAGAAATGGCATTTTTCAGTTTAACATTTTTATTTCCATCAGTTTTGTGCATGTTTCTGCATGTGTTGTTTAAGAGAATATTTACGTGAAAATCTGCGCGAACAAATTTTACATTCGTACGATTTTTTCTCCGTATGGATGCAATTGTGACTGCTATAGTCCGATGTTTGGATGAAACGTTTGCCAAAAAACGAACATTCAAATGGACGTTCGCCCGTATGCTCCATTTCATGAAGCCTCAAATGATCTCTGAAAATTACACAGTAAGATTAAGTTAATAACACGAAATAATAATTACATGTAAATTATAGATGGATACTAGTAATATTAAGCATTATGTCAACACCAATAAAGGTAAAGGCGGAACACAGACAAAAATTTTGTCAAATTATATATAGGGTATTGTTCCAAAAGGCTTAAGTGTAATGTGTAATAGTCTTGTTGACTGGTTATATAATGGTATTAATCAGAGATGGACTGGCTACCCGGTTTGGAACGCAGCGGATCCGGTACTGTTTTTTAGGATCCGGTCGGATACCAGATAATGACGCCGGGTACGTCATTTAAACCTTTATATCGAAGAATAGGAAAACATTGGACTCTAGGTTGGTAGGACCTCAGGAATGAAGGTCTAAGTCAAAGACATATTAGGCGCAGAAACAGGACTTAGGAAGAATAGAGGTCGACCTAGATTAGACTACTGTTCGCAAATCGTTAAGGATGTGGGATGTTCTAATTATTATTATTTTGATCTATCTCGTAGGGTTCAGCCAGCGTTTGCAATGTAAACACAAAAAAATGTGTTTAATTACATCACATTACAAACCTCTAAAAATATCAGTGTTTCTCTACTATAATATGCAGGGGCGGCCTTAGCCATTGCGAGGCTCCGGGCGGGTAGATCTTTGCGAGGCCGTTGTCTTTGTGAAATTAGTTTTAGTGATGATACTTGACGAGAAATGCAAAGTTATTAATAAAAAGGAAATGTGTGCTGGGACACATAGTAGAAGTGAAACTTAAACAGACAATTCGAAAAACGAATCGCAACAAAATTTTTACCTCAAGTTTTACGGGCAGATTGTTAATGTACTCGTCCAATTTGAAAACCTGCCCGTTAAACTTGAAGTCAAAATTTTGTTGCGATTCGTTTTTCCACTTGTCCGTGGAAGTTTCACTTCAATTATGTGTCCCAGCACACATTTTGTTTTCACAGGTTTACTGTAAATTATGATTTGGTTTTCACACAGACAGCAAATAGAGGCAATAGTGCCCACGTGAAGAGCAGAGGTAAGAAAACAACAGCTGAGCACAGCACACGCCGCCGGGACTCTAGCGGACTCCCCACTCTTCGCGCGGCTGCGCAATATATCCATCTAATACAGCAGTTGCCCTCTCTCCGCCGCCGTCAGCCTTTCTCTCCGCCGCTGCCGCCTCTCACCCCTCGATATACCGTCTACCCTCTCCACGCGACCGTAACGCTTTTGTCGTGACAGAAAAAATCGTAATATTCCGCGTCTATATAGAAGTTTCAGTTCAATAAATTTAAAGTTTTATAATTGTTTATTGGAAATTAACAAAAATTGTTAAACGCAAAGATAAGAAATTATTAATTATGATGGACTAAGGTAAATTAATGCGAGTGCGCGAGGCCCCTGAAAGAGCGAGGCGCCGGGCGGTTGCCCTGCTCGCCACCCTCAAAGGCCGCCCTTGATAATATGCATGTTTATACATATAAACCTTCCTCCTTGAATTACTCTATCTATTAAAAAAAAAACGCATTAAAATGCGTTGCGTAATTTTAAAGATCTAAGCATTCATAGGGACAGACAGCGGGGGAAATGCGTTGCATGATTTCGTTACATAGCAACTCGCATGAAACGAACTTACCCTACCGTGCGTAAAGAAGTTTCACTTCAAAAAAATTAACTGACGGAGTAATTGTTTATTTAATTGACCCTAGGTCTCTAATTATATACGGACGCCACTGCATATTGATCTATATTAATCAAAAATTAATTCTTGAAAACTAATAAGATGATTAGAAATGGCATAAGTAAAGGAATTATGAAAAATAGAAGTGTTGTAGTGCATTGTTTCATATGACTAGTTTTGTATATGTGTAAAATAGTCTTGTTAATTAGTTACGCAATTGTGTTAATTATTACTTACTTTTCAGTAAATCTTTGTCCACAGATTTCACATACGAATGACCTCTCATCCGTATGAATGCGCATATGTCGATTGAAATTTTGCTTATAGGGTTTCAGACCCACTTTAGATTCGTACGGATTTTCTTCAGTATGAACGCAAACGGGACACTTCGACTTTTTTTTGAAACGCTTGCCGCAAGTTGGACATTCAAATGAATGTTTACCCTTATGCCTTTTTCGGTGACGTATTAATGTTATTCTGAAAATTATTTAAGTTAATAGTATGCAATAATCAAATTCAAATTATTAATGCATACTGGTAAAATTAAACATTAGGTTAGCATCAAAAAGTGTAATCGACCACCCCATTTTTAAATACAGGAAGTCAAAAAACAATATAATTGAAAAATAAAAATTAGGTTTGTAGGGTATCGTTTCAAAAGACATCTTTTGGATATGTGTAATACAAAGTACGTTGGGTACCAAGGGCGCAACAAGGGGGGGGGGTCCACGGATCCCCGGGCACCCACTCGATTGGGTTGGGCACCCAGCCAATTCCAGTCAATTCAGATAACCCAACTTGAAAGTTCGGTTCAAATAGTTCAAATTCGTAAATGAGCAGCGAAACTCGATCAATACATTGGTGACTTTTTTTAGTCATTTATAGTATTATGATGGGACCTGTTGGGTACATTCCGTCTAGTATATTATTTGTAGACATGCGGTACACATACATGCAAGTAAGTCACCACTTCTACTGATTGGCCAAAACTGAACCAAACTGCACAATAGACAATTCACATACCTATAACTAATGTAAATATATTTTGTATAAATACTGTTTAAATCCTAACTATTAATATTATAAATGCGAATGTGAGTTCGTTTGTTTGTCGGCCTATCACGCCTTAACTACTCAATCATCATGAAATTTAGTACACACTTTGTCAGCAGTACAGAAAAGCACAAAGGGTACCTTTTATCCAGAAATAATATTGTTCCCGAGGGATAGAAAAAAATTCGTTTCATGTGGTCGATTTCACCCCTTAATTACTCCATCGATCATCCTGAAACTTTGTACAAACATTGTCAGGGGTACAGAAAAGGACATAAGGTACCTTTTATTCAAAAGAATAAATACTGTTTCCGAAGAATAGAAAAAATTATTTTTATGTGGTCAATTTCACGCCTTAACTGCTGGATCAATCATCATGAAATTTTGTAGAATCATTGTCAGGGGTACAGAAAAAGACATAGGTACCTTTTAACCTGAAGAAAACATGCTGTTTCCGAAGGAAAGAAACAATTATTTTTATGTGGTCGATTTCATGCCTCAACTACTCAATCAATCATCATGAAATTTTATAGAATCATTGTCAGGGGTCCAGAAAAGGACATAGGGTACCTTTTATTCAAAAGAATAAATACTGTTTCCGAGAAATAGAAAAATTATTTTTATGTGGTCGATTTCACGGCTTAACTGCTCGATCGATCATCGTGAAATTTTGTAGAATCATTATCAGGGGTACAGAAAAAGACATAGGTACCTTTTAACCTGAAGAAAACATGCTGTTTCCGAAGGAAAGAAACAATTATTTTTATGTGGTCGATTTCATGCCTCAACTACTCAATCAATCATCATGAAATTTTATAGAATCATTGTCAGGGGTCCAGAAAAGGACATAGGGTACCTTTTATTCAAAAGAATAAATACTGTTTCCGAGAAATAGAAAAATTATTTTTATGTGGTCGATTTCACGGCTTAACTGCTCGATCGATCATCGTGAAATTTTGTAGAATCATTATCAGGGGTACAGAAAAAGACATAGGTACCTTTTAACCTGAAGAAAACATGCTGTTTCCGAAGGAAAGAAACAATTATTTTTATGTGGTCGATTTCACGCCTTAACTGCTCGATCGATCATCGTGAAATTTTGTAGAATCATTGTCAGGGGTACAGAAAAGGACATAGGGTACCTTTTATTCAAAAAAAAAATACTCTTTCCGAGAAATAGAAAAATTATTTTTATGTGGTCGATTTCACGCCTTAACTGCTCGATCGATCATCATGAAATTTTGTAGAATCATTGTCAGGGGTACAGAAAAAGACATAGGTACCTTTTAACCTGAAGAAAACATGCTGTTTCCGAAGGATAGAAAAAATTATTTTTATGTGGTCGATTTCATGCCTCAACTACTCAATCAATCATCATGAAATTTTGTAGCACTTTGTCAGGGATACAGAAAAAGAAATAAGGTACCTCTTATCCAGAAGAAAAAATACTTTTTTTTTTCGAAGGATAGAAAAAAATACTTCCTTGTGGTCGATTTCACCCCTTAACTATTCAATCGATCATCATGAAATTTTATAGGCACATGGTCAGGGGTACAGAAAAGTAGATAAGGTAGAAGAAAAAATGCTGTCCCCAGGGATAGAAGAATTAATTTTATGTGGTCAACGATGACCTTTGATACGTATTTAGGACACCAACGTGAGCGAAGCCGCAGTCAAATCTAGTATCATAATAAATCAGTCTCGCAAATAGACTCACATCTTCTGAATACTGACTTCGCAAACAGACCCTAGTCGCATCCTGACAAATAGACTGGATACTGTTATCTTTCTCTATTAGCATTTCGCACGCTATAGAGGTATTAATTATTACTTACTCTTTAAGAAATCTCCGTCCACAGGTTTCACATTTCAATGGATTTTCCTTCGAGTGGATGAGCATATGTCGATCTAAATTTCGTTTACGGGAATATCTTTTTTGACACACTTGACACGCATGCTCATACATTTTTTTTCCGGTATGGAGCGGAACGTCCGGTTCTCTGATGAAACATGTAATTGGAAGCTTATCCATATCTAATTTTTGATGATGCACCAAGCTGTTTCTGAAAATTACATAGGCAAAATTAAGTTAACACCACGAAATAGTAAGTAAATTCAAATTAGCAATGCATCTTAGTAACATTAAACTGATAAGAACAGATACAACACTTGTCATTTGGTTCTGCAACACGTGGTAAATAGCTTCGAGTTAAAATTTAATTTATAGTGGTTTTTGCTCACTTAGTGAGATGAGGTAATTAATATGATATTAGAAGCATAAGTAATGTCATAAAAAAGGATAAAGGATGTAGAGTCAGAAATAAACTAAGTAAAAAAAAAATGGAATAGGATGGAAAGATACGCTGAACAGAAGTAATTCAACAGTAAATACAAGTGAAACCGATAATGGAAACGATAGGAGAGAAAGCCTAGGAAGCTGAGTGACTAAAAGTAATATAGAAAAGGTGGCAAGAATAGAAAACTGAAGAGTACTCAAAAACAAGCGAGAAATAATAAATGGAAGAGTTTGGAGAGTGATAAGATGGATTTTCTATTGGAAGAAACGATGAAAAAATATATACAAAGATGGAATAAAATTAGAAAAATGGAAGAAATAAGTAGATGAACGAACTTGCAGCAAAAGTTTAATAAAGTACAGTAAGAAAATAAAGGAATAAAAGAAAAGATTAGAGTTAAGAGATAGAGAGAAAAATTAAGATGGAGAAGAAGTTAAATTTGATGATATTTGGAATGGAGTTAGAAGGCTGAAGATTGGAAATGGTGGAAGTAGGTAGATAAGGAGAAGGTGAAGATTGAAATAAATATTTTGAAGGTTTGGAAGTAAAAAAAGAGGTTTTCGGGATGAAGGTGGATAGCATGTAGAAATATTGAGGATGAATAAGAAAATTTTTAAAGGAGCAAATACATTTTTAAAGAAAGACGAGAAGATAAAAGAGAGGGATATAGAAAAGATTATATGGCAAATGGTGAAAGGATGAAAGGAAGGGAATGGAAACTGGGATATAAAAAAGTAAAAATATGGGATGAAGAAAAGAAGAGAATGGTAATGATAGAGGAACCCCTTTGATGGATACTAGTTACAAGATTTACACTGACATAATAAAGAATAGACTAGAGAATATAACAATAATAAAGTTTTGAGTGCAATGCACTTCCTATTTACAGAAAATAAAGGAACGATAGATGCAATTTACATAATTAAAAACGCGGTGCAAACATATATGGAAAAAATTAAATGAGGGCAGACCTAAAAATGGCGAATGATTCAGTAAACAGAAAATGAAATAGGAAATGGTAAGAATGCTGGGAAGTTCTGGATAGAAAAAAAGTATAGGCGATAATGAAACAGATGATGTTGCTCTGCTAGCAACAAGTTATAATGCATTAAGAGGAATGGTAAGACTATTGAAATTATATTTAGAGAAGAAAGATTTAGAATTAAATTAAGAAAAGACTAAAATAATAGAATTTAGAGAGACAAGAGGCAGGAAAAAGAAGTAGAAGTAAAATGGAAGGGTATGGCAATTCAAAGGGTCAAAGAATGCAACTACTTGGGATATATGATGAGAGAAAATAACAAGGATGTTGCACGTATTAATATTAAAATATCAAAGGCAAATGTAGTAAACAATTGAAAAAATATGAATGGGGCAAAAACTATGCAGATACGATTGAGAATGAGAAATAATAATTCAATTATTGTTATCAGTGTTATCTTCTATGAGGTGTAAATCATGGGGTTGGAAAAGTGAAGTATATTTATAAAGAATACATAAAATAGATATTAAAATTGGAAAGAAGCACGACTGACGACTGTATTTTAAGAAGAGAAACGAATTGTGGAGAAATGTTGGAGGAGACTAGGAAAGCAATCATATATGAGGAAAAATTGAAGCGTTTACGATAAATAAAGAGCAATTGATATAAAAATGTTGAAAGGAATATAGAATATGATAAAGAAAAGGTGCTATGAGGTGACAAAGGTCGAAATATGTGGATGGGGTGAAAGGGTGGATGGGAAGATTGGCAGGGAGATATAAGACCAGAGATAACAATTATAACAAGGTTTAGAATGGGAAACGAATGTAATGAGATTAAATATTGTTTAAAACAGAAAGAGAGAAAATGCAGAAGAGAATATTAGAGTTTGTCATGTGATCGAAAAGGATGAGGAAAATGAAATAGGGAGTTAACACAAAGAAACATTAGGAGCAGAACGCAAGGATGCAACTCTACTTAAGAAAGTTTTAAGAGATAGTGAGCAAAAGAAAGAAGGAGTAAAGTTTTGTTTTATTTAAAATTAAAGGTTGAGGTAAATTTTAAGAATTAATGGTGTTTTATTTGTTGGTTTATATGATAAGCACAGGGTAGAAAGTAATTTTTATGTAATAGTTTTTGTAATTATATAACTTAATATAATAACATTAATAATATTTCTGTCCAAAGGTTTCACATTTAAATGGTTGAGATTTGTTTTTACCATATATGTACTAATATAAGAGCATTGCAACTGTAACAATAGTTTTACCACCTTCTGGGCATTTACCTGACTTTTCTCCTGTACGGATTTTAATATGAATGGAGAATAGCTCCTTTTAAAAGTAAAGGTTCTCTTACAAAACATACACTTATTATTGAGAACCTTCTTATGATTATTTTAATTTACTTTTAAAATAAAAACATAACCTCTATATCATGGATTACAGTTAACTCTTGATTTGGCTACATCTATGGGTACAATAACAAATAGAGAATGAAATTGTGTGAATTTGGCACCCAATATAAATAATCCACTGATTCAAACTTTACTAGTAAATTATGCGTCGTTTGCGAATTCTAAATATGTAAGTTTTGTAATTGTGCGTCCAGTACTTCTGTTACAAAAAACGAAAATTGTTTCGGGTGCAGGTGGAAATTAAATGTTAATTTATTTAAAAACTACTGTATATATGATAATTCATTTGATGCCAATTGCTTGCGTGTCATTTGTGCTTTAAAACTGATCTAATATGGTAAGCGGAATTTATCTTTATATTATGTATTAGTACTATTCACATATTACTTAATTTTNAATAGTTGTATAATATTGAATTTAATAGTTGTTTGATATTTTAGGTATATGTACGTTTTTGTTATTATATAATTGTACTTTACAGACCTTTTCTCTTGTTATCAACAATAAATTTACTATAACAAAATACTTTAACAGTTAAGCTATTATTTGCAGTTGAAGCTGTTAAATACAAGATGTGAAACATATTACATATTACTAAACAATAACAAATATTTATTTATATAACAATCGTTTTGTACAAGTATTTTGTGTTATGCAACATATTTAGAACAATACGTATTTTTTTTTAAACAAATACAGAAATAAATCGCAATTGTCTCGTTTTTTCCATTAATTTTTGATGAATGTGCAAGAAAAGGTGAAACCTAACGATGACCGAAGATTCGTAGGCGTAAAGTTGAAATAAGAAGTACCAATAACACTCACAGTATAATAATTTGATTGGATAATTATGTCTTAGAGAGCTTTAAATGTCCATACATTATGAAACACTGATTTATTATTTATACAAAACATTGAAAAATGCAATGCGATAAAGTCTTATCGTCCTATATAAGCCATATGTGCGATTTAAATTCTTTTTATTTTTCAAATATGAATTTAGAAATCGCGACTGGAGAAAAAAACTATTATTATTAGACAACTTACAGGAAAATTGTATATTTCTCACGACTTGCAGTTTCGTTATCAATTAAATACGTTTTTGAATTAAAAATACACAGCGAATTTTGTTCTCACCTAAGTGAGATAAAATTAAGAAAATTTTAACATTTTAAAGACAAAATGTGAGTAAGCTCAATGGTGACCTTTTTTATTAAAACTATTTATTAGAAAAAAGTACTTATTTTTTTAATAAAGTATTTGTAAGGTCCGAAAAGTTAAACCCCCAAGAATTTTTTCTTATTTTAAGTGGTTCTAATCGATTGTTAGTCGTTTGTTCGTAATTTTTCGTTAGAAATAATCGTATGATCTCTTTCGTTTATTTATAAGAAAATAAACAAATTTTCACTCTCAACCTTGCTTCTTCCCTCTCTTAGAAACTTCTTTTGCTTTAAATCGATCAATTTATATTCAGTATCGTTTGTTCGATGATTATTTACGTTTGTTCGATTGTAAATAATGTTTAGTTACATTGTTTTAATATTTTTATTGAATGAGTAATGCATAAACGTATATGGTAAACGCCACCAGACGTATGCAATGAAAAGTTCTTTATACCAAGTAAGTCGCCACATGAGCCAGTACTTTTAATGCATGGGAACAACGCTGGTAATAAATATAAATCTTTTGCAATGCAATTTCCTTCAGAGCAAAAGGGTTTTGAATGAACGAATGTAGGTATCACTTGACAAAAATAGTTTGGCCCCTGGATTGTTTACGTCCACCGATGCGTGATGGACACGCTCATATTGTAGTGGGGACAGTCAATTTGGTCACGGTGAAAACATGACGGTGCATACAATACTTTTTTGATTACTGATTTCAAATGTAAAATACGAAATAGATTTCCCTTTTGTATTTTAAACGCTAAAGGTAAAAGACATATTTTCAAAATGCTTTTTTCAAATAAATACTTTTTTTTGTAATACCTATTTAATTTTCTACATTCACTTAACTATAAAATATTTTTTAAGAAAACCTTGCAGGCATTTGCTCATTTTTTAAATATTGGAGTTTTTCTAGACTAATAGGTAGTAGTGCTTGCACTATATCAACAGCTACGAAGATTGAGTATAATTCGTATTTTTCTGTTCGAAGTGACTGAGATATAGTTTTTCTATCTTTATGTTATAGTTTCTTCAGTTCAGCAACAAATAATTCTTCTATATGTTTCTTTATTTACCTATGTCACCCGTTTTAATTGGAATAAAGATACTGATACTAAAATAGTTTGTTTATCGTGAAAGTTGAGAACCAAAATAGGGTTGCAAATAATTTTATCGATGTAAAATCAACATCAATCATTTTATATCGAAATATTTACAACCCCATTTTGTTTCCGATTGTACATTGTAATAAGAGAACAAATAGGAATCCATAATTTCTTTAGTTTTGGGTTCATCTAATAAGTAAATTTTTTGAAATCGTTTTCTAAGAGTTTTGGATTATACGCATTTATTAGCACACCACAATATATTGTAGTTTTCAGTTTTATACAACTGGCGCATATCAATTCCATATAGTTTTGGGGATGTTTTGTCGTAGTTCATAATGGAGTGTTTTTGGTAGTTTTTGATACTGCACAAATATGGCGCAAGAAAGAAAACACTAACGTCGAATTCGTCTAAGATTTTTGATAAACACAACAACAGGAACAAGACAACCACCAAAACAATAACGATAATAACAATATATGTGTAAACTTACTAAACAGCTGGGGAAATGAACTAGAAGAACTCTGCAGAAACTAACTAACTTTTGAAATCGAAAATAAGGGTATTTATAGTTAAATAGTTGTTGAAGATAGACAAGGAGAAGGGTAGTTTAGAAGAAAGATAGAAGGTACAAGTACTGACGGTAAAAATTCTCAGAAGTAAATAGAATGGAATGTTACTGCGGGAGAAACCAGGTTGTTAGTAATTACAAGACAGGGTACGTGCAAGTATAGGGGTTCCAGGTAATGAAGTATACTCAAGAGTTTGAAATTAAAATTGAAAGTAAAGATTTAGAAAGAAAATAAATTTTAGAAAATAAAATTCAGATATTTAGAATATGTACAGATCGCTACAATAAAATTTCCTAGTTCCCTGCTAAAGGTACGATAAGTGGTGATTTGGCGGGTGTTGATATCAATTTGGAACTTCAAAATTCCATGGGCCGTGACATTGAACCCGGAAAAGATAGAAGATTATCGTTTTCTAAGGAGTCTAGATTTTTTTGGGCTCTTTTCTGTGAAAGAATTAGAAGGCATTCATGGAATGTCTCTTTGTCCTCTTTTTAAGCTTCTAAAACTTCAATGACCAATATAACCAATTGTCATTCATCATTTCATGTAATGTTTGATCGGTGATACTAACAAAACTTTTAACGGCAAGAATGTGTTTTGCATTTTACAATTAGAAAATAGGTTTGGAAAAGTATTTCAAATAAAATACAAAGTGCTTTTCTCAAGAAAAGTGTTTAAATGTAATATAAAAATAGGTGTTTTTTAATTTGTATTTGCATTTTAAATAAATCATATCTCTGAACGATAGATATAATTAACAATAATTTTCACCTAATGTTGGAGGTGGGTAATATGCTTTCAAAAGCTATTTAAAATATAAAATGCTAAACAGGTGAATCTGCTTCATTTAAAGTGCATTATTAGTTTTCGTGTTAATATTACCGATACAATTAAGACATCCTGGGGTAAGTTCAGCTGTACAATAAGAGCCCGATTTGAAAAGAAGCACAAATACCGAGCAGCAAACTGCATCTTTTTCCTTTCGAATGCCCCTTCTTTCTATTTTTTGCGCCGTTTTCTCGAAATCTCAGGGGCCAAGCTATTTCTGTTAAGCTGTACCTTTAGGTATAACTGGGCAGGTTTTAAAAATAAACTAGTCACAGCACGAACAATTTATTTGTATCCACTTTACAGTGTACTAAAAAACTGGGTAAAACTTTGGTAAAATATGTAACAATAGGAATATAATTTTTGATTGGGTAATTAAGTAAGTGAAAGTGCGTTATATCAATTTCAAGCCCATTCATCATTGAAAATCTGTTATTGTTGTTATTTTAATTATTCAAAGCAACACTTGGTGTCTATAAATTATATATTTACATAATTTAATCAAGAGAATTGGCAGCAAAGTACAAATTANCGACGCGGAATGCTACTGAGTGGTGAATACAAACCAATTCCAAGCTTGCAACGAAATATTAACAACCAAATGAGCGGAATGGAAAAAAGGGAAAAAATAGTTAATAATAGGATTTTGTCTTCAAATCTGGCTTTCTTTTTTGTTTAACTTCGGCTTTTAAATTTGATGTTAGAAGTTTCTTTTTGAAATTTAATTTGCGTCTGATTTGTCTCAAGAAGAATGTCTGATTTGAGCACTCTGGTTTGAGATTAATTTATAAATTGATGACAAGTACAAATCAGGCAGAAAAAGTGTGCGGGAAAATGAAGAAGAAAAAGAATGTGAGGAAATGTCCATGTTTATGGAAAAAAGGAGAAAATTTTCTTTCGGTGTGGGGGGACCGAAAATGAAACGGTGGCAACACTGGTGTGCACAGAAGCAAACGTTAATTTAATGAAACACATTTATGATAAATAGTATAAGAAGTTGTAAACCATAAAAAAAATGCTCTATTTTTTCGGTCTGTTCTTCTTTCGGTTGACTACTTTTACGTTTCTCTTTATCCACAGCAAGTCAGTGAGTTACTTTCTTAATTCACTTCAATAAGGTTATAATAGAAAATTAATGTTGAAATATTCAAATTGAAGTTGAAGTCGACATTAAAAATTACACTGAATCTATTACTTATAGGAATATGTATGTATACTTATTATATTTTGATAAAAAGGATTTGTGAAAACATTCTGCCATCAACCAATATTTTGAAAGCTCCTGTAATCTAATAATTTTATTATTTATATGTATTGTAGATATTAGGTAAATACTAAAAAAGATAACCGCTGAGTCAATGCTGTTTTTTCTTCGTAATGCAGTGTTATGTTATTTGTATTTGTTCAATGTATATAGCAGATCCAAAGCTTCCGAATAAAAAATTTTAAAATGCTTATATGTATATTATGAACTACTCTAATCATATTTCTGTTTCATTATGGATTGCACATAAATTTGTGTTTTTTATGTAAATAAAACGTTTCAACTATACTTCGTTTACTTTCTCTAGCGATGCGCCCCTTCCAATCGTAGGTAGGGAGAAAAAAGCTCATTATACTCTCGACTCTTGTTCATTAAACATACAGTACTTGCCAAAAGTTTTATTCAATCATGATAGTGGTGCAAGTCGAAAACAAGCGTTAAAGCCTTTAATATATCTTCAAATATAAATAAACATCTCGTTGATATTTTCAGTAGTAAATGGTACCAATAACAGCACATTTGAGCAATGCAATTGTAGTGGATAAAATGGTCAATNGTACGGAGCTCGCTTTAATATATCTTCAAATATAAATAAACATCTCGTTGATATTTTCAGTAGTAAATGGTACCAATAACAGCATATTTGAGCAATGCAATTTTAGTGGATAAAATGATCAATTTTTTCGTGCAGTACTGTACGGATTATACGCATCTCACCGGTTAAAAGTTTGGCCGAGAGTTGTCTTCTTCCTTTTCTGACCTAGTGCTGTTCTTTTCCACTTTGCGCCGGTCAAACAGAAGGTCACATCGCTACAGAAAGTAAACGAAGTATACCTGTTGCCATTTATGCTTTCATTATCTTTTACACAATTTGTTATACATGTTATTTTTTTGTTGTCGTTAGAAATCAATTGTAATAAGTAGGTGAAGTTATTTTATTTTATTTTTAAATCGATTTTCCATTAAAAGTAAAGGGATAAATAATGCGGTTTAAAATTTCCCTTTACCTCTTAATTTTTTTTTAAATTCTTTGGAAGAACATTATTAGTTGTTATTTTTTGATTATTTATTTACATTTTTATTTTATGTAGTGTTGTAATAGTTGGATTGTTTTGAAAAAGCATAAAATGGCAACCGGATGACTTCTCAATATGGATCATGAACTGACAACGGATCATCATTTGGAGAACACTTAAATAAACTCTATCTAAAATAAATAAATCGAATTTTGTACAAAAATAAAAAAATCATAAAATTCCGTCCGGCGTCAAAACCGAAACGACTATAAACAATATGTGTAATGTGTGTGTGTGTCTGTATGTGGTGTGTGTGTGTGATGTTTCAGTGTGAGTAAAAACAGTAATATTTATGTATTACATACAGGGTGCTCACAAACTTTGTAACAAAAAATAAAAAAGATATCAGTAAATCGAATAAAAAGTGCACATAAACCTTCTGGATAAGCATCTAACAACGGTGGACCTAAAGTAAGCTCAAAATCAATATGCAAATATCAATCCCCATAAAAAAATGTTTTTAAATGTCTTGTAAATGCAGCAGCTGACTCGTTTATGATTAAAAACACAGTGGCCTTTTTGTGCCATAAATTTCAATGGCCTGATCCATTTGTCTCTATCAAGAGCCACCCTGTATATACGTGATGTGAACGTTATAAATAATAATTTCGTTTCTTGATTTCGACGCCTGGCGCAAACATTATTTATTTACGGATAGGGACCAATTTGTCTCTTCAATAGTTCGAAGTCGTAATAAATCAAACTATTATCATAATAATATGTAAAATATTAATCCTATTGCTAGTGATCCTATTTATGAGAACTGAATCCGAAGGCGGCTCCGCCAGTGCCTCCGCTCCTGTGGAAATGTACATTTTGCCATTTGTTGTCTTTCTTGTGCCAGACGCGGCTTTCCTCCGACTGATGTGTATGAGCCTGCCCCATTCTGTTTAAAGAATCGTCTTATTATTATTGACATTTTCATTATGAAAAATGTCAGACCAATTAAATAAATCATGTCAATTAATAGATGTCACTAACATTTCATAATATCTCTGATTTTATTCAGAAATATTTCCCTATAGATTCTTTATGTATTCCTAGATTTAAAGAGTAATAATGGGAGAAGGGTGATTCTTTGGCGAAAGTGGAGCTTACGACATCGCTTCTGAAGTTGTCTACGCAATATAATAAACTTTCACAGCATTGCCAACTTTCTTTTTTGACGGATATGTTTTGTATTGAAAAGTTACAGTAGAAAAAAGCAACATAAAAGAACTGTCGTGACCATATACCTACTTCTTTTGTTTGACATTCAGTATGGTAGTTATCTACTTTATTGTATTGTCACCATGGACACTTCTGCGCAATTAGGACATTTAGGTTATGTTGGGAACATTGTAATATTCGAGGCATACTTCTTGTAGACTCATGTAAACTCCACTTTTGCCGACTTCTTTTAGAAACGGGTTTGTCGTCTCGGAAAGGGTTGGCAGAGAAAAGTGACTATACTTTTAATCGACGAATGATGAGGATACCGTGGATAGATAAGGTTAGAAATGAAGAGGTATTAGAAAAAGTAGAAGAACAGAGGACTCTGGCAGTCAATAAAAAATAGGCGAGATAGGTTGGTTGGACACCTTCTTAGACATGAAGGTCTAGTCAGAGACATGTTAGAGGCAGGAACAGGAGTTAGGAGGGGTAGAGGTAGACCTAGATTAGATTACTGTTCGCAAATAGTTAAGGATGTGGGCTGTTTTAGTTTTAGGGAATTGCGAAGTTTAGATGAGGATAGAAAAGAGTGGAGGTACGTGTGCAACCAGTCTTAGGACTGACGACCTTATGATGATGGTGAGGCTGGTTGGACACCTTCTCAGGCATGAAGTTAGAGACATATTAGAGGCAGAAACAGGAGTTAAGAGGAGTAGAGATAAACCTAGATTCGATTACTGTTCGTAAATAGTTAAGGGGTGGGATGTTTAGTTTTAGGGAAATGCGTAGATTAGCTCAGGATAGGAAGGAGTGGAGGTGCGTGCCCAACCAGACTGACCACCTTATGATGATGATGATGTAGAGTAGATATACGTATAATCATAACTTTTCAAAATATTTATTATATTGTGGCCGTTTCAACCTATACCCTTGTGGAAAGCAGAAGGGTAAAATGTTCCAAAGAGATTATGAACATTTTGAGCCAATACAAGTGGATAATCAATACGCTCATTAGCGTTAAAAAAAAGTTGTTTAACTTCAATTAAAAACTACATGGAATCAGGGACTATTAGCCCCCCACTTTTTTTTCTGCACTTTGTATGTAGTGATTAAAAGAGCAAAGCCAAAACTCGACTAATGTAATTTTCTCTTGGTTTTGCTTTTTGACAGTACGTATTTTTAAGAGATCGATTTTTGTTTTTGCAAGACTTATCGTAACAGTTTAGAAAAAACAAATTTATACACACACACACTATGTCTGACCAGTATTCCGGAATATTTGAAAGAACTATGCACAAAATATACTTCACCTAATCAACCGTCAATGTTTGAGAACACCGCCAGGTTGGCGGCCGCGTTATTTTGTATCGTAAGCGTTCAGTGGCGAAACATACTTATCTATATGTGACCTTCGCAGCAGCTGATACGCTGACAAGCCAATTATACGTACATGCAATGATGATTAGTAGTAGTCTGCACTCGGTGGTCACCGTTCAATTGCCAAAGTTACTGCTGTTATCACAAAATACAAAAATAAGTTTATTTTGAAAATATCAAGCAAAAAACGATGTACTCGCACGAAGAATATGAGGACATGGTGGCTACTCATGAACTGTACAATGAGAATACAGTGGCGGCATCACAGGCAAGAAGTGTGGTATCTCACCAAGGAGGTGAAGGATAGCAAACACGATAGGTTGGTATTGAAAAAATCGTTGTTAGGTTAATAGAAGACAATACCGGTTTGAGTATCCAAGTCATTGCACGGCAAAGAAGGATTCTGCGTGATACGGTGTGGAGGATATTAAGGAAGAATTCCCTGTATTCGTACCATTATCGAAATATACAGTATCTATGACCGTGTTTGACACACTACATCTACCAGGATGTACCTTCGTTATTTTTGCGAATTGTACCGTTACCTTCGCCATATGACATACCCGGCAGTTCACTACCCTAGGTATTCCTGGTCATCATTGCCGGAGCAATTGGGGCTTGCGGTAAGGTCAGTACCCCCATCACAGTGTGGTGTGAGATGATTCATTCTATTTCTTCCGTGTACCTATCTTCTTTTTCCATAATTTTTTTTTGAGTATCTACTGATCAGACATGGTGTATAGCATATGCGGTTCCTTGCAATTTTAAATCTGCTCTTACCACTGCGAAATTCTGACTTCTTTGGATATGGTTATTTTTTAAGGAAAACATAAAAATTGTTTTCGCTTTTGATATGAGTTAATATTGGAATAGTCCGAAAATTTCACAATGAAGTTCACTACCTCCATTTTTATCACATTTAAAATATCGTAAATGTAAATAAACGAGTAATTCAACAAATGTCTAACTTTATAAAAATTAGAACTTTTGGGACACTCTGTATACTGCTAAGATGAAAAATATGCGTTTTTTATTTTCTTTTTGCGGTTATTTCACGGCACGCTAACTATTCCTATTTAATTCTGTATTACAAAAAAAACTGTTGCAAAAAAGGCGGAATTTCTGATAACAAACCAATTTGCATATATTTTCTTACATATAATTTTTATTTTATTTTGCAGCTGTATTCAGAATTTATATAGGTGAGGATTTTACGAGAATCTTGCTAATTAGTCTTGCTCTTGGTCTCGATTTTGTTCATTTAGTCTTAGTCTTGGCCTTGCGAGCAATTCGGTAAATCTTGGTCTTGTTAATACATTTCGATATGCAAAACTTAAACAAGACAAGTCAAGACTAAATTGGAAGACCAAGACAATTTTTGCTCATCATTATTTGTTTGTATAAATAAGTTCGTATTAGTGATGAGATTTAGTATTTATATTGGCGAATTTTCGAAATAAAAAATTTGGCGAAACAACAGTGTATCTACTTTCATTATTTGAGATGTTTCAGAAAAGGTGCGCTTTCGAAAGTTTAGGTTAAGAAGTCATCGATATCAAGTAAAAAATTCCAGAATACGTATATAACACTTCTTTATATAGTTTCTTTTTAGAACTTTAAAATACAAAAAATACACTTACTTGTCCATGTACTGAGTTAATCGTACATAAGCTATACAGGCTGCATCGTCTCCCAGCAAATGAACGTGTGGGTTTAAAATTGTTGTATTTACAGCTTTACAATTTTTACCCAGCACTAAAAGAGATAATTTATTGTCTAAAAATCTATAAATAACACTGAAGAAAAAAAGCAGTTAAAACTTTAAGTAGTTTTCAAGTTATTTTTTCTCAAGTTTATATAATATCTTATACTTTTATAGTTAGGAAAAACGTATATAACTCAAATTGGAATTAGTTTATTTTATTGAATTAACTATCATTATGATCAAAAATGGGGGATAAGGGATGTTTTTCCTATAATTACAATCAACATAAGAAGTAATTTGACCATGTCAAATTAAAAAAGCACTTACCATTATCAAAGTAAAATTTATGGAAATCCATACCCTCAACTAGATTACCCATGGCTTCTGGTTCAAATGCAGTGAGATGTGGATCACATATTTTTCTATAAATTAAACAGAAACCTACATTTTTCTCGTGTATGCTTTTAGAATACCCGATCGTAATTATTTTCATTTTTTTTATAATTTGTTTTTGGCTACATTTAATATGTTGATGTTTGGCACCATATTTAACCTTTAAGTTATTTTCATATTATATACTGGACGTTCAAAAAGCATTGGTTCCACTCTGATAATTGTGAAAATACAACAATATTTTGTGAAGTATTTGACTCCTTCACATGGTCTTCATTCATAATATTCGGATTTTTGTGTTAAATGCTTTAATTACGTTGTAATTGTTTATTTAGAAGGTTAAAAAGAAATGAGGGAAAAGTTGCAAACAATGCACGCGGGATTTTTATTGTAGTTTTAGGTGACGCATTAAAATAAAAAAGAAGAATGGATATCGTAATTGTTGGGTGACTGCAATATTAAAAGTAGAGTTCGATAGAGAGCCCCTATTTACTAAGCACTAGAATATTTGACAGTTTAGTTACCTAATATATCATATAATGGATCAAGAAAGAAAACAAAACTGAAAAAATTTAAATTGGAATCAAAAGTGACAAAACAGAATAAATTAATAAATAAATACCCATCAATTTTAGATGTGAAATTTCCTGTCATGTAAATCACTACTTTTTCATTACTTAGAAATAATATACAATATCGGCATAAAATAAATGGAAAAAAATCTACATCTGGAATCAATGTTTCTGTTATGTAGTACTAGAGGACGTTCTATTAATGAGACGATACCATACCATTAAACATATTTAATGGTATGATACTTTTGTAACAGTTTATTTAATAGAAGAATTCTTTTCCTACTTTTATCACCTTTTTATTACCTGTAGGAACACTTAGTAGCCACTAAAAGATATTAAAGACTTACGTGTATGCCTCAAAATCACCAGTATTAATTGCTTCTATAAGTTGCTCCGTCATTTTAATAATTTCTTGACGCCTTGCTGCAAAAAACGATTGTTTATTAATAAACATTTTCGAAATATCTTTACATGAACTTCGACGGGGCACAACACTGCAAGACACTGCAAGTACCACTGGTTTATGGTAGATTAAAAAATATGCAAAAGAGTAGCATAATCCATATAATGTCATGCAAACAAAACAACCTACATAGTGTAATAACATCTATCCAATTTAAATTAAGGACACCTATTAGAGAGATACACCAGACCAGTCAAACTTAAATTTCGAAAAAAATCCTAAATGGCTGCAAATTACCAAACCATGTTCATAAAAAATATTATGCGTCTGCATAATATACATTAATTCAACGGAATGATCATTTGTTGAACTATTAAAAATTTCCCCTTTGTTGGACGTTCTTTAATTTCACTTTCCAAACAAAGGAAACGTAAATGTTAGGTTAGGTTCCTGCCATTTCTTGGCTCTTTTTGTTTCTTTTGAAAATATTTTTATTTCATTACGTTTTTATAGACATACATACATACCTAAAGGTAGAAACCTTCTCAATTAATAAATTCAGTAAAAAATAGTATCTTTTTTTATATGATTTCTAAAAATCACCTCAAGTAAGTATCTAGTGTATCTAATGTAAGTTTTATACTGTTAGATAGACCTCTTCTTGAGAGAAATTCACTTTTCATATTCATAAAATCAACATTAGCTTTCATGAAAAATTGTATAAGGTCAGGTGCCTTGTTACAATCAGTTTCATTGTGAAACAAACTAATTCTAAGCAGAATTTTTTTAATTAAATATTGAAAATGCTTCTGTGGGTATGTTTTTCACAAAAATGCCAGTTTTGCTTATTTTATAAATAAAAATTTTTGATTTTTTGTGCATTGATCAAGTGCCAGTTTTTAATTTAAATCATACTTTTCTATGTTATTAATAGAATAGATTGCTTTTAATTCTTGCGTTATGAATTTAATGGATTTTACATGGCTGCTAACAAAAATGTGTTTATTGTTTGTATCACGATAGACTTGATTATGAAACAATTTCTCTAGAAAACTAACGATGATATTAAGCAATGGAAAATTCTGATAAGATTCCATCTAAAAATGTAACACTTAGCATACTTGCTATTAGAAAAGGTATCTGCTAAAGAATGTTCTTTTATTGGTGATCACGTGGTCTCAATAATAACAGTTACACTAAAAAAAAATCGGTTGTCTGTAAAGTCGGTTTACTGACGATAGTTGAACATGACAACGTCATAAAAAAATACTGATGGAATGGTTTCATTTTTCAAAAGAAAATTTTAATTTTATTTGTTTGATAGATATTTTGTATGGATATAGAGAAGGAGGTAAATGGAAATGTATTATTGTATAGCAGCTGTCCACGCGGACGCATCGCTCACTCCAGTAGGAGAGAGACAGATGCCGAACGCTGCCGAACGCGGAGGCCGATTGTGCCTCTTTGTCGCTCGTTCCGCGCTCTCGCTTGCACTTCAAGCCTTAAATGGAACGCCTTAGAGCAAGATAACGCCGCATGAGTCATGTTTTTTCGTGCGTGCAGCCGGATTCATCGAATTATAAGACGTTGTCACGTCAAAATGCTGTGTTAAAATATAAAATTGACTTGCGCAAGAATTTTAATCAGTCATTCATTTTTTACTGAGCTTATTCCAGTAGAAAGTTCCACCCTACAGGTAATTATTTATTTATTAACACAAAGAAATTGAAATTGTGTGAACGTAAATTAATTAAATGGTATACCATGCATGTCTAATAATACAGGCAATTGAACATTTTCAAAAAAGTGACAAATGTGCGGAATAATTCAAAATTATAAAATTTGAATTTTTAATGTACTTACTATGACCTGTTGAAAAACTTTTTACAGTTTTAACGAGTCCATATCGAATTATTAAGAAAATGAAAAATAAAATGGTCTAGACCAAAATTGGATTCTACTGATTATTACTATTTTATTGGCATAACTAATATTATTTTTGCAATTAACACTAATTATTTTTATTGTTTACAATAAGAAAAATAACTTGGCTTTAAGTTTGGTTATTTTCAAACATGTAGAATTTTTTTGCATTTACTTCAAGGATAGGTACATTAGGGTGATTGAAAATTTTTTAATTTTCTTTTCAAACACATGTTTAATAATTGTAAGTACGTATAAGAAGAACTCTGATCCAAACAGAGTTCATAATATTGATATTTACTTTTTATTTGTATGTACGAAAAGAATACTACACTAGACATTTTCAACTAAATATCTCGAGACCAAGTCCATTAAAAAAGCGTAAAATTTTCTATAGATGTAGCCTCAAGTCTTTTGGTTTACCAGTTGTATTTGCTTCAACAAAATTATGTAAATAAATTGGTAGAGAAGTTGCTATTCTGAAAGAAGAATAATAACGCTGTAGGATTCTACGTAAAGAATCATGAAAAAGTCCCTTTTGTATATATAATTCCTACGAAATGTATAAAATATTGTTTCAAAGATTTTATTAATATGTACATATCTTGGGAAATGTACACATTTCCTAGGAATTGTATGAAATTCCGACATTGCACTAGGAAATGTATAAAAATAATGCTTTCTGTGAATAAAATGAATAAAACACGTTAGTAAACTGATAATCAGAGTTATCTGTGTTTACGCGGTTCTAGTGCGATCGCCTAGTGTATATGCATTGGTGACGTTATTGCTTGGTTAGGTTAGGTTTGGAGATGTATATGCATTAGTGACGTTATTGTATAGCTATTAGGTAGACTTATGACAGACTGGAATTTCTAAAATACCCCTGATATGTTACAATAATGTCTTCGAAAAGTATGCTTCGATATGATCTTCACGTCCAACATATTTATATATGAAAATGATCAACTTTATCACCTCTACAACATATTAAAAATTCAGGGTCATCGTGTTTGCTGATACAAAGATAACCTCGTCACATTATTCTTACAGTTAACATATCAGCTTGCCTCCGGCGGGCATGAGCATTAGAAAAACTCCAGTCTGTCATAAATCTCCCTAACCAAACAATGACGTCACCAATGGATATAGGTACATCTCTAAACATCCTGCCGTATTATTGCCTATTTAGTATTATCTGTAATACATTTCCGATTGCTATTTAGAAAACGTATAGATTTCTTAGGAAATGTGTCTAATATAATTTATTTCACACATTTCCGGCCGATTTTAAGAATTATATATATTTTCTAGAAAATGTACACAATGACGGATTTCATACATTTCCGGCAACATCTATAACGATTTTACAAATACAAATTAAATCTGAGGAAAAAGTGTCAGAAATTTTTCCTTTAAATTTGTTTGAGAAATAATAAAAACAAAATTTTGAATCACCCTAAGGAACATATGCATTTGACTGGCCAATGTACTGGTAATAATTGTTGAGTACGAAGAAGAACGACATTCAAATGGTGTTGATTTTTATTATCAGTTTAATAACACATACTGAACACAAAACGAGTCAAATTAAAGCATACCTGCTGTCTGTGAGTTTGTGGATAGTTGTGAAAAGGGCTTTTCAGGGCAGGGAATCCTTAGTTCTATAATTTAAATAATTCGAGTTAGTCACAGTAATTGAGAAAAGCCCACTCGCTTTGATTTCACGACTGAATCTCATTGATCTTGAACCGGCTCATTAAGCGCCTATTTCACCAAATCAGCTTTAATATTAAGTACACCCAAATAATCTAAGGACTTCATTAATTCATAACCCTTTCCGGAATGAACTACTAATTTACTGTAAGCAGCTACGAATCGATAGGTATTAGATTCATTCCACATGCTGAAGAATATTTTGTCGTTGAATTGCTCGTCAAATAAATAACAAACTTACTTGAACCTATTGTAATTCTTACTGGTAAACTATATTACTTTTTTGTTTAATATTTTACTGGCTATTCAGTATTGGATTTAGTGCTTTTATCTAATACCTAGTATAAAGCACTATCAAACTACCAGACAATTGCTGTGTTTTTACTTTTAATCACCTTTTTAGGAACTCCTATTACATTTACCAGATATAAACCTACTTAAGGGCTGCCCACAAATCAAGGGGTATCAAGGTATCATTTTTTAAAGGAATTTCCCTTGTTTAACAAAGTGACACCACATTTTTAGGTGTATTAAAAACTGTAATTGCTCATATGAAAGCGAATGATTATTAAAAAATCTTACTAGTAGGGTAAATAAGCCGATTCTGAATCAGGAGATTAACAGCATTTTTTAGTTGGACTTGACCTTCAACTATAACTTATTTTACCCCTATTTAAAATCGATTAAAAAGTGAGGAGCAACGTCTTTACATTGTCATATTAGACTACATTAAAATTACCATTTTTGTATACATAATCATTAAAAACATGCCAGGTACTCGTTAAGGAGTAAATAAAAGTAGTTGACACTTAGTTAATTCTGATTCAGAGGAAAAAATACAGTTCAAGGTCAAGGTTAATAACAAATACTATTTTGTGTGACAATGGAAAGATGTTGTTCCTCACCCTTTCTCAATCGATTCTTATTAGGGGGAAAATGCAAAATACTGTTCGTTTAAATAAATTAGAGATATGCCCCTTCCCTTTATTAGGATAGCCGTAGCATAATTTCAAATTCAATCATATTAGTCTGCGGAGCTCATTTTTCCCCCGATTATCGAGCGATAACTAGAAAAAAGTGTACAGTACCATTTGGAAAATTGTTTAAATTGCCTCGTTAAAATTTAAGAATATGTTTTATTTGAAAGCATATTTAGCCAAAAGTAATAAAAAGTGAATTAACTTAACGTTCTACACACCTTTAAAACTTTTACTTTGTTTTCTATTGTTAATTTATATACATTTTTGTTTTAAGAAATTGATAAACATTTTCCTCTAGTATTGTACAGTTCTAGCCGATCTCCTAAGACCGCCCATCGAGAGCTCTGCTCGTTCACGCTTGTTCCAACTATTTCTGTCTTGCTCACGCCTAGTGTGTATTCTTTCTATCTTCAAGGTCACAATTCTAACAAATTTAAATAGACTCTACAATCACATGTTGTTCCCTCTCTCTTCCTGATTCAGAATCGGCGTATTTATCCTACTTTTAATTAAATCCAAAACTTTTATGGTTACGTAACGGAATGGGGTTGGTGGGCAGGATCAGGTTGAGCGGTAGGTTCCTATTACGTGCAGCCACCCATCGCAGAGAGGGATCAAAAACTTATGAATTTATGAACAGCCCTTTAAGATTACAAATTATAAAGGAATTGAAGGAAAAAAGTTACAGTTATAACAATTTAACGAATTGAAAATTATTCGAAAAGCGACGAAATTCTAACTACTACAGGTCACGGGTTCACGAGAGAATAGATTTTCTTGAAGACAAACTTATTCGCTATGTATACTCAACATGCCATCTTAATGTAGGTTACTAAAACTTGGACGGATAGATAAACTTTTGATTTCTAAATTTTCGAACAGCTCGCATGCAAGTATATAAACCTGCTAGACCTAAGAGAAGCTCAATTCGCAAGTTATGTAACAGCATAACATATTAACTAATTCATTAATTTTCAATAATTACTTATCATGGAATCTTGCAATTTTAATTGGTTCGTTTGTTTAAGGACACTGCAAAAATGCTAAACTTTTGCTATTTTTTCTAAATTTGTCGATTTTAAATGTATTTCTATTTACATATAAATGCAACGTGAATTTCTAGTCGCAGGAGTAATCAATAAATAGGCGAATTTGCGTAAAATCCTGCAAGCGGATAAATGATGCAGATGATAACCAATTCGGTTTTTTTTACTGCCACTACTTCGGCTGTAAGCTGTAATGATCTGAAGCATTATTTATTTTCTTGTCACACCTATTCAAGCCTATCTACTTACGAATGTGTAAGTTACTCATATTATTATGTTCGATCTGTCAAGGTTTTGTATTTCTGTATTTTCTGCAACATTTTCGTGAGCTTCGCAGTATTCTTCAGTAGGGCAGACCTGACTTACGTTCTCGGCTCTGGGTGACAGTGTTCAATTTTGTGTTAAAACCGCATTATGGGTGGAACAAATGGGCGATTTCAAAATCAAATAACTCACTGGTTTCAAGCCATATCCTACATTAAATGTATTTAATCGATCGGAAAACAATGTCCTCAATGGTGTGTAATTGAAAAATTAATTGAATGTAAACAATGATACGTTCAAAAGTTGATAAAACAAAGTTGTGACCTGACTTTCCGTACAACAATGTGTGAAGGTGAAGTTCTGGATTGATTCCCTTTTTACCCTGTTTTGTTCATATGAAGGCTTACAGTTTCCTGACTAACTTTGAGCTTCCTATCCATAAACCAGTATGTGGGTGGGATGCACCCCTTGAATCTAATAAGTGTCTTTCTTCAAGTCACTGAACGAGGATTTGCGTCAGTTGAATTCAATCTTTAATTTTCGGATGTGTTTTTAGGCATCCCATTGTGTCAATCACAAATTGATTTTATTAATTGAATGTAAATAAAGGAATGTCAAAGAGTAATCCCGACGATTGTAGGCAGAAGTCAATTCACATACGCAAACAATAGTCCAAGATTTGGAGAAGTTGAACAATTGGATTCAAGGAGTGAATTCATCGCCATAATGGTTTAGTTGATAAGTCAACAATAAATCATCATATCAACAAAACCCGATAAACAAAAGATGCAAGCTAAAAATTCACCAACTGATACCGCACATCTGATACCGCACATATTACTACGCGAAAGGCCAGGTCACAGAGTAGTTATATCAACTTTTCAACGTGGTCGTTCCATTGTTTATATATAGTTAATTGTATTTATTAATCACACATCGACGAGAACACACATGTATATCTACATCCTTATTTAAAGATTTATAAAACCATTTAGACGAAAACAAAAGCAATATTCCAAAAATACTAAAACTGCCGAAACAATTAAATAGGTCCTGAAAAAACAAGGAGTTTGCAAGACTCGATGCTTTTGTAGAAGAATTTATACAGATGAAACCGAAAGAACTCTTACCCAACGAATCAAAGAACACCAAACCAAAGTCAAAATAAAACACTTTACTCAATTACCATTCGCAGAACATGTTGAAACAAACCGTTGTTTATTAATTCGTAAAACTATCCCTTAAAAAAAAATCGCGCAGAATTGAGATTTTATAAAATATCAAAACAAATTCAAAACGAGATAACAAACAACTAATTAGACATCCCTAGCATTATGTACAATACTGTAAAAGTTCCTTATTCACGGTTTCCTTATTCGTGTTTTCATTATTCGCGGGTGAAAAAATTGTAACCTTGTTTCTGTATTTGCGGTTAAAAATTTCATTATTCCCGGTTGCAATTGGTAAACAGAAAAGGATTTGGTGCTATTTATTAAGAGGATTGACCGCAATAGACCGCTCGTGCCTAGTGTGAATTTTTCTGAAAACATGGGTTTCTATTCTAAACGTGATTTAACGCTGCGAGATAAATATCTAATTTTTTGTATGGTAACAGATAAAGGTTCAAATTAACTCGGTACGTTTATGATTTTCAATAATATGGTCATTAAAAGCTTTTACAATAAGTGCTTAAAGTTGACGCTTTTTGTAGGATACGTATTTATAACAGAAATTAAAAAATAGCCTTCGACAGGCTTTAGAACAAAGCTTTATCTATCTTACTACAAAATTTCAAACCTCTGTTCCAAATATTAAACTTTTGATATCTAGAACCGATAAGCATTTTTTTACCCTATGGCGCGTGTACTACTGAGTCTAACGGCATCTTTTGAGTATGTACAGTTGGTACGTACCGAAGCAGCTTTTATAAAAAATCTAACCGAGTAGAAAAGGATTCGGTGTTATTTTTCAACGCATCAGTGAGTACTGTTGGCTCGTGCCGAAGCGAATTTTATAAAAGATGTAACCGAGTGGACTAATTTCAAAATTCAAAACAAGACGAAATCACTAAATTTTTTAAACTCTTGCCTAAAGCTAATTACAACGATTAATTTTAATTGCGAATTTATCAACACATTGATTTTATTTAGATACATATTGGTTTTATTTTGGAACGTATCCCCTATGATTCCATACTAATTACCATTCCATATCCACGGTTTCTGTATTCGCGGCATATTTATGGAACGCACACCCGCGTATAAAGAGCTTTTACTGTATAAGCAGTTTGTCACATACTGACGTCGCAGTTGGTGAGACAGAGAAAAAACTGTATGCGGTTGAGCATACCTTGTTAAACGGTGTTAGTATCATGATAGGCACCTAACCAAACAGAACAAAAAGTTCATGTAGTGGTCGCAACAGAACACAAAGCAACTCTACCTTTAAACATTGTTTTATGCATTACTACAAATGGCATGGTCTACGACGTGCTGACGAGACCCAAGAAGATCGAAATCGCGATCCGCTCGGTTAGTTTCGACTTATTATATTTCGTTTAGTTTCTCTAGCTATGTGACCTTTAGCTTAACCGACGCAAAGTAGAAAAGAACAGCACTAGTCCAGAAAAGGAAGGAGACAACTCTCGGCCAAACTCTCAACCGGCGAAGAGCGTATAATCCGTACTATTAAAGGTTTTAAAGCTTGTTTTTGACGCGTACTACTATTCATGATTGATTAATACTTTTGGCAAGTACTGTACGAAAAAGTATGTTTAATGTACAAGAGTCGAGAGTATAATGAGCTTTTTCCTCCCTACCTCCGATTTTGTCAGTGCGCATCCAAGACATTGGAAGGGGCACATTGCTAGAGAAAGTAAACGAAGCATATCAAATTGAAATTAATATCAAATACTATGATCGGTCTGCAATCCCTTGCAGCTATAAAAAAGCTAACGTCTACGTCAACTCAATCAGAAAATACTGCCATTTATGCCACATAATTTGACATTCTCAAAGGAATCAAAACCTATATCCTACAGTGTACTTCCCGTTGACCTATAAAAATGAAATTTGAAAAGAAACAATATCTTATAGCACAAGTGAAAGGATATTTCTGAACACCCTAAATTCGTAATTATATTTACATTTATATACCTATTGTTTCTACAGTATTATTGAATTTTTTAATTGTGCTGCCAGGCTATCAGTGAGTACGAGGGTGGATTGATAAGTTTCCGGCCTAACCAAGAGATGACGCCACTAGGCCTACCTTGAGGTGACATTCTATAGTACCATCCTTGGATAGCTTGTAGCTATAGTTTCAGCCCGATCTCCT
>NW_020442458.1:541886-549917 GCF_000699045.2 Agrilus planipennis | reverse complement strand
AGTCTTTCACAGTCTCTCAGTTATTGCCTAGGTGTTTTTATGGATCTCTCACAGTCTCTGTATGAGAGACTCGAACGATAAAATTGTTAATTCAGAGATTCGAGTCTCTCACAGAGAGACTGAATGAATAAAACTGAAAAATTGAGAGATTCAAGTCTCTCGTAGAAAGCCTGGGATATCTGAAATATGTTGAACTTTTAACTATGTTAATCGAGACACCACTTATTGAAAGATTCGAGTCTCTCGTTCAGAAATTCAAGTCTTTCGTTCAGAGACTGGATACGAAATGAGGATTTCTCTATGAGCGACTCGAGTCTCTCGTTCAGAGACGCTAAACAGTTTTTTGGCAGTCTCTCGACACCAGAGAGACTCGATGAGAGACGGAGACTCGAGTCTCGCTTTCAGAGACTCTGAAAGACTGAACATTTTTATCTCGGGCTAGAAGCAAATTATTTTCAGTTAAGAACGACGTGCAAGTTCTGAATTCATTAATCTGATAATATTTCAATCCAACACACTGACTGATCAATAATAAACTAACAGGTCAGGTTAAATAAAAGCCTGTAGGTAATAAACGTGTAAAAACATTAGTTATCCATGAAAACTTCGGTTAATCCGAAGGGCACTTTAAGAATTATTTGTGTCGAAAACAAGATAAGAGAGACTGCTATGCAAACGAATATACTAAAACTAAATTGTTGTGTTTGGAAGTGTAAACTCCTAAAAAGGAGCAGAGTCGTTATAAACAGTTTTGCTTTGCCTTTTGCACAACTTATAACTTTATTTTGTTGCAATTTGAGGAGATAAAGACGGCATCGAAGGAGGAGCTGAACAAGATCACAAAAAATAATTTTTTGAAGTGCTTCGAGGATTGGAAAAAACATTGGCAGAAGTTTAGATTTGGCTGAAACATCTTATATTGATGTCCAATTATTTTTAAACCACTATGTATATTTTTCTAGTTGGATATTAATTATTATTTTTCTTCCGGAAGTCGATTAAATGATAATTTCAAATTCAAATTGTAATGATGCAACAATATTCGGTTATATATAATNACTAAATTCTTGTGCGAATCGTTTTACTATTTGGGATAGTTAGGACGATCAAAATTGGCAAAGTCCTCAATAAATTATCTGTGAGAATGGACGTATCTTCTTTCTTGTTTCTACTTTGGACTGTAGTCATTCTCTGCGTTTTGAGCGCGCCCTTGTTAAGTTATAAGTGAAATGAGGTAACCGAATAACAGTAAGCGGTGCAGTGGTTAGAGGTTGCTTAGGTAAGCAAAAGAACAGGGCGGCTTTATAATTGCGTGGTTGGAATTATATCTTTAAACAATCGTCTTTACTTTCCTAAATTTCTGAGAATATTGAACTTTCTTTAAAGTCGGATGCTGACAACATGCTCAAATTCTGCTCGTCTGCATCTCTTTCTGTAACACATTAATTGGTGGAATGTTACTCTTTTTTCCTTATTAGTGTCCGCTGCAATTCCTTCCTGACATCTCTTTCCTATGTTTATGATATTCTCTACGTAGCCTGTCGTGAGTAAAAGTAGGCGTTTTGTCAGAAACCGCTCTAGTCTAATCAGTAAGTTGAAAGAAAAAAGGTAAATGCGACGATTTTATTACGGACCATACCAATTTTGAACGTTCGAACTTCAATGCAGGTGCGCTAGCTTGACAGGTATCTGATCATGAGAACTTTTGATCATGTATTCATAAAAAACACCACATTGCAATTGCAGCCAATTACACCGGGGTCGATTTTCCATAGGGATTGGTATGTGTTATTTGTTCGTCATTCAAGTTATAAATTCTGCCACCAGATGATGCTTAGGTAGCTATTTGGGGGGTATTAATAGAAAAATGCAATTTTTACATATCAAATAAAACGAGAAGGGAACATTTATTTATGCCAGCTTCGCGATAAAGACAGACTTTTTAATAGGGATTGATTTTAACTTCAATATTGATTTTAATACTGATAGATTATGAAAATAATATCGCCCTAAGGTTTCAAACCTTAGCGTGCATAATACGTATTATAAATAAGTAATCCAGTCGGTAGAGAATTTTCCCGATATAAATTTGTTATCGGACGGGAGTTGTTCCTTGTTGTAGACGTTAAGCATCCCTATATGTCTTTAAAATTCGAAAAAGTGTACAAATCGGGGAGGTTCAAAGTTGACGAANAGCATATAAAAATTATACGGCTTAAATGTGAAGTTGGGTGCAAAAGAATACAATTAAATCCTCTGTCGGGAAAAAACGAAATGACTTTCCGAACAACCCTATACATAGATTTTAACTTAAATTTAAACATTCTTTCATGCTGAACTACTGTATACCGATTCTGAATGTTTAGGAAAAGCAGTAACCCTCCATCTGGTTTATGGTCTCTGACCATTCGTTTAGGTTTTATATATATTTATTATCATCAAAATCGATGTTAGCCAAAAGAATTAGGAAGTAATACCGTATTTTTACCTGCAAACACTGGGCTAATTGCCATTCCGTGAACATGTCTCTAATTGTACTATCAATTAATAAAATTGGAGTTCTAGGTATTCTACATTACGCAATAATGCATTTAAATCTTCTGTTTTTGTCGAGTTAGCAACCACCGGAGGCGTCTATAACACATCATCTAATCCGTAAATACAATTACGTTTAATTTATTTACACAATGGATAATGGCGTTTTATAGGATACTTTAATAGATTGTTAGTTAATATGAGGCTGTACATTAATACCTTAGACTATAATTTATATTTCATACATAAACCCTGAAGTAAGCTCTCCTTAATTATATTTGTAAGTTAATGCACAGCATTTAGCCCTCATGTGAACATGTTAGTGAAAACAGCCTTATCTTCTTAATCCTTTATTAGTAAAATGGATCAAACAGTTTAATATTTTATTTTACAATATTTCTCACGACTTTTTCATCTCGTGATATATTTTATGAGCAATCTTACGAATCAAAATGCAAATAACATTTACTCTTTTTGTGTAATTAAAAAACAAATGTTGTCACCAGTTAAAGTTAACTACAACCCTAACTTCAGTAAATGAAAAGTATTTTCAAAACTCAACAACACTGAGCGAATTTTTGAAGTGAAACTTCTTATGAATTGAACTTTTTACGGCACTATTAGTTCCTTACATTTCGTCGACAACTATGGCTGGTATCATTACAGGAAATTGCCTTGAAAACTTGAATCACCTGCTACCTGATATTTACCGTGAAAATTTATTACTAATAATATGAGTCTTTTGAATATTGCTTTTTAAAAAAGTATTAACTTCCTTAGAAGCCTCTTTTACCGTTGTTATCAATAAAAATGTTTTTGCTGTGGATTTGTATATTTATTGTTATTTTATCCGTAAATGAAAATTCAGCCTGACTACTTATGAATGAATGTTATGAATTATAAATTGTTTCAATAGGAAATCGGTAAAATAAGTTAATTCAAAACTTATTCAAATGTTTTTGAAAATACTACAAATGGCGCAGTAAACGCCATCTGTAGCACGATGCTACATTATTTTATTCAAATGATTCAAATATGTCACAAAATTATTTCAAATACCATGTTGTACAACTGCAGAAGCAACATTAAGCTGTTTAAAGGAACAAGTAACGTTGAACTTTTCATAAGTCATGCAATTATTACAATTTATTAATAGTTTACCTTTTTGTTTTTATTCGGTTAACAAATTCAACCTTACAATGTCGTCTCATGTTTTTTTTTAAAGCGAAAAGTGAAATATAAAACAAGTATAGACAGGTACATTGTATACATAAAATCGAAACATGCCATGGCTTCAAATTTTTTTTCTTATTATTTTTTCAAAACACAGCAATGAAACATGTTAACGAACGAATCGTGTTGCTTTAGAGGCGCAAAATATATGCAGAAAGTGTAATATTAGTAAAATGTGTT
The DNA here is from genome assembly GCF_000699045.2 of Agrilus planipennis. Lineage (NCBI taxonomy): Eukaryota > Metazoa > Arthropoda > Insecta > Coleoptera > Buprestidae > Agrilus > Agrilus planipennis. Next base: position 545,969 of record NW_020442458.1, on the reverse strand, counting down.
AGTATAATAATANTATAGATCAATATGGCCCTTTACAGCATATAATTTAAATGAATATTTTCGAAGATATTACAGATTTAAAATGCAGGGACATAGCGGTTACGGCGGTACCGGCCGGTTTGTATTGTCTAACGACAAAAAACTGTGATTGTTGTATATTCATATACATAGTACTGTTCGTTTCAAGAAGTTAGAGATATGCCCCTTCCCTTTATTAGGATGCGCCGTAGCATAATTCCAAATTCAATCATATTTGTCTGCGGAGCTCATTTCTCCACCGATCATCCAGCGAGAACTAGACATAACTGTACAGTACCATTTGCAAAATTATTTAAACTGCCTCATTAAAATATAACAATATGCTTTATTTAAAAGCATATTTGGCCAAAAATAATAACAAGTGAATTAACTTAACGTTCTACACACCTATAAAACTTTTTATTTGTTTTCTATTGTTATTTTATATACATTTTTGTTTTAAGAAATTGGTAAACATTTTCGTCTAGCACTGTACAGTTCTAGCCGATCTCCTAAGACCGCCCATCGAGAGCTCTGCTCGTTCAAGCTTGTTCCAACTACTTCTGTCTTGATCACGCCTAGTGTGTATTCTTTCTATCTTCGCGCAGATTTCTTCAAGGTCACAATTCTAACAAATTGAAATAGATTGTATATATAGTACATTTACTATCAACATTGCACCCGTGCGGAGCATAGTGTACAAATAATACCATTAAACCGATTCCTTAACCCTTATCCCAGTTTGTTTGTATGTTTGAAGAAGTTTCACTTCAGTAGCGTGCTGTATGATTACACGTTGTATTTTTTTTTTTAATATTTCACTCATTTGGCACCGCCGATTGGACAGGGATGGTGGGGATGGAATGAAGTATAGGGAGAGCTAATTGTATAGATGATCGGACCTTTGTTCGGAGGTGGTGTGAAGGATGTAAGGACATGTTCAAGGACTTCACCCCCATTGATAAAAAATGTGGGGAAAGGAGGCGGAAGTTAAAAATGAATGCATAATTAAGTGTCAGATGAGCCTCCCCTCCGTCCGCCATTCTTACCCACCGCCCATGTGCCTCACTTTTTATTTATCCTTATATTAAATTAAAAAAGAAAAGCTCTTTACACCTCCGCTCATCTTGTCAACTTCGTGTTTCACAACTTTTTCGGGAAACGATCTCACACAATCCATATAGAAAATCGGCCACAGCACAATTGCCTGCAATTGGAGTATGATGTTCTTTATGGGTTTGTAATTAAAAGTTCTCAAGGGCACAAGATCAAACAATAAAAAGTACGTGCCACTTTCGGATTAATAATATGTAATCGATAGGACATTCAAGTATACGTTGTCAAGTAGGTAGTCTAGAAATGCAGACATATTCAATATAAAAGTTATTCGGTCTAAATGGTGACTTCTACCGCGATCTTGAAAACTACCGCTAAGGTGACTTCAAAATTATATTAGGGCGTTCGACCTAAGGCTGTTTCGTCCATAACTCTGTTATATACTTTTAATAAAAATAATGTTTATATAAAAGTGGTCTGGGAATATATAGTGTATACACAGAAAATATTTTCAGTCGTACAGGGTGCTTTATTTCTTTTGACCGCCACTTAACTTCCTTATTTTAAATGGAACACCCTGTATATTTTTGCACTGTTCTTTGTTTAATTTTAGGTCGACTTTGTTAATAGTTCCCCGTACCTACCCTTAATAATTTTTGTGATATTCAACTGTTTTTTCAGTTGGAATAGAACCAAATAGCATGAAAACCATAAAAGTTAAAAACCTGTGGTTTGGACAGAAACCTACTTCTGACAATTTTAGAACACGAATAACTTTCTTTTTTCAAATTGAATGACTCATATTAAATGTAATCGTTCGATGCAAAATTAAAAGCTCTTTCTATTGATATAAGGTTTTAAATATTTTCTTCAACGATTTTCCAGAAAAAATCGATTCTTTTATATTTGAAACCTTATATAGGGGCTCTTAGTTTCGCATCGAAATGTATCATTTAACATGGGTCATTCCATCTGAAAATAGTTATTCTTCTTGTAAGACTGTCAAAAGTAGGTTTCCATATTTCTGGCTCTTTTGACAGTGTTAAATAACAAACGGTTAGAAGCGTTCGAAATGTGGTGTTACAGGCGAATGATGAGGATAACTTGGGAGAAAAGGTTAGAAATGAAGAAGTATTAGAAAGAGTAGAACAGAGGACTCTGTGGAAGTCAATAAGAAATAGGCGAGATAGGTTGGTAGGACACCTTCTCAGGCATTAAGGTCTAGTCAGAGACATTAGAAGCAGAAACGGGAGTTAGAAGGGGTAGAGCTAGACCTAGATTAGATTACTGCTCGCAACTAGTTAAGGATGTGGGTTGTTCTCCCGAGATAAAAATGTTCAGTCTCTCAGAGTCTCTGAAAGCGCGACTCGAGTCTCCGTCTTTCATCGAGTCTCTCTGGTGTCGCTGAGAGAGACTGTCGAGAGACTTAAAAAAAAAATGTTTAGCGTCTCTGAACGAGAGACTCAAGTCGCTCATAGAGAGATCCTCATTTCATATCCAGTCTCTGAACGAGAGACTTGAATCTCTGAACGAGAGACCCGAATCTCTGAACGAGAGACTCGAATCTCTCAATAAGTGGTGTTTCGATAGACATGGTTAAAATTTTCTAAGATCAACATATTTCAGAGAACCCAGTCTTTCTACGAGAAACTCGAGTCTCTTTTATTCATTCAGTCTCTCTGTGAGAAACTCAAATCTCTGAATTAACAATTTTATCGTTCGAGTCTCTCATAGAGAGACTGTGAGAGATCCATAAAAACATTTAGGCAATAACTGAGAGACTCTGAAAGACTGAGAGACTGGAGAGAGAGAAAATTTTTGTTTAAGGTCTAGTTTTGTGGAACTGAGATTAGCTCAGGTTAGGAAAGAGTGGAGGTGCGTGTCCAGCCAGTCTTAGGACTGACGATCTTATGATGTTGATGATGCACTATGATTCCAGATCACTTTTATAAAAACATTTTTTTTATCAAAAGTATAACAATAGACTTGACTGAAACCGCCTTAGATGGAACACCCTGTATATTAGTTGGGCTGAAACTCGTGCGCTACATTGAACTGTAGCTTAGAAACTTATTTCTGTCATTACGACCACAACAAAATCGTTAAACGATTCACATGAGAATTAAGTATCCTTTTAGTGCTTTAATTAAAATTTTAGAGCTCCACTCCTTTTATGAAAATTAGTTCTAAGTGAAGGCTAAGGTAGCACACCCACACTAAACTTTAGTACGTACAATTTAGTGCTTTTTGAAAGCTTCTAGAAGAACTATTACCAACATGCGTAATTTATTACTTCCGATATGTTGCTTTCTTCCCTCGAGCATCCAGCTGTCACACCTACACCGACAAATGCTTATAATAAATCAATAAGTTTAAAAAACGTCGTTTCTACAGCAAGATTTGTTTCCATTGCGACAAAGTATCATTAAAGTCACTTTTATTTTCATGTCACCAAATTGTTCTTCAGTGGATAGGGGTCAATATAATGCACATAAAAAGGTACTAAATTCCTAAAAGGAGTACTCTCCTTCCACTTTAGTACTTTTTGGCACAGGAGTGACATTAATAGTAATTTTGTTTGCATTAGCAAGAAATTTTGTTCGCATTAGCAAGAAATCGCACTATACTTTACTTCGTTTAGTTTCTCTATCGATGTGACCTTTAGTTTGACCGGCACAAAGTAGAAAAGAACAGCACTAGGCCAGAAAAGAAAGGAGACAACTCTCGGCCAAACGCTTAACCGGTGAGGAGCGTACAATCCGTACAGTACTGCACGGAAAAATTGACCATTTTATCCACTAAAATTGCATTGCTCAAATGTGCTGTTATTGGTACCAATTATTACTGAAAATATCAACGAGATGTTTATTTATATTTGAAGACATATTAAAGGCTTTAACGCTTGTTTTCGACTCGCACTACTATTCATGATTGAACAAAACTTTTGGCAGGTACTGTATGAAAAAGTATGTTTAATGAACAAGAGTCGAGAGTATAATGAGCTTTTTT
>NW_020442458.1:535199-539349 GCF_000699045.2 Agrilus planipennis | reverse complement strand
ACAAAAAAACTGTGAATGTTGTATATAAAGACATTCTGTAGTATATTTAGTATGTTCAGGGGGTATCTTTTGAAGATTTCCCCTTCTCGATAATAATCTAAACAAAACAAAAATATACACATTTAGTATCAGCATTGCACCCGTGCGAAGCTGGGGGGTCGCTAGTCTAATATAAATATAACATGTAATACCTACTGGTGACAACATTTGTTTTTATTGTAAATCGGAAAGCATCGGCACTCCATATAAATACGCTGTGCATAGACTACTAAACAAAAAATTATTTTATATAACTTCAATTAAGTACATTTTATTTATATAGGGAATAACATTATAAATCAGTTTAATCAATATGAGCGTCATGGATGATATGAATGATTTGAAGTTGACAAAAAAAATAAGTTAAACGTGTTTTTTAATATATTTTTATGAGAGGAGTGAGTGTTAAAAAGCTCAGAGAAGTTTCCTTTCTCATAGTTTGTTTGATTGAGATTGGATTGATTTTAGTTCATTTATAGGGTAAAGTTATAGTGGAAAACGACACGATCAAAGACAAGATACGTATTTAAAACGTCGAAAGTGAAATGCAAGAAGAAAAAAGTGCGTGAGATAAAACAGTTGTTCAGAACTTTGACAAAAATGATTAAGAAAATGCATAATAAAATAAACCAGTGGTATGTTAGGGTGAAATGGAATTAAACAATATTTGATACAAAACGTACAATAACAATCATTATATGTGCATAAGTTCTTTGGTGGCCAATTTATAGAAAAAAAAAATAGTTAAATTATTGCTGTAAATAAATATACTTCAGGTACCATCGCATATTCTTAATTAATAATCCTGTTTATGAGGAATATGCTTTTACAATTTATTCACTATTGTAAAAAGTGAAATTGAAGGTAAAAAGTATTAGGTATAAACTTTTCATGTAACAAGAAACAATTATGTGATTTTGACAAATAAAAGTGAGTGCAATAGTAAATACTTTTCAGCCCAAATACAGGCAACGAATACGGTGATTGAACAATCATTACAATTGTAGCACTAGTCCTTATTTTGCATCATTAAATACCAACTTTAATATTTTGAGTTACGTGTAAGTAAAATACCTCAACGAATTCAGTAAATGTTTAAATGTAGGGGCAAAACAAGTGGGGAAATGGAGGGTAACCCTGTAAAATATCATCTATATGCCGTTCCGCCCCCATAACATTCTCCAACTGACAATGGAATGTTAATGAAATTCGAAGTGGTTAGCAGTATTCTGTCGAAACTGTAGGCGTAGATCGCCATTTCGATCGTGTTGGGTCTCATCAGCGCGTTGCAGACAGCTTCAACAGAACACTTTACCTGCTGCCTTAACACAGCGCGTTTTATGAAATCCTACAAATGGCGCGGTAAACGCCGTCTGCAGTACAATGCTGCATTTTGTGGAATTCAATATCTATTTGCTCAACTGAATCCAAGCGTAGCTCATCACCACGTGATAGATACATTACTAACATTGAACAATGAAATTCGGTGTGGTCAGTATTCTGTCAAAACTGCCAGAAGGGACTTTTTCATTTCATTGTTCGATTTTGGTAACGTGCCTATCACATAGTGGTGAGCTACTCCTGGATTCAGTTCAGTAAGTAGATATCCATCAATTTAAATGGACCTTGTTGAGCATATTGAATTCCACCAAATGTAGCACTGTACTACAGATGGCGTTTACAGCGCCATTTGTAGGATTTCAATGAACTCATGTTCATAATTACGATTTACTCAATTTCCAATTGTCCTCCCCCAACTACACTTGTGTGGATATTTGTAAGAGCTTCTCTATCCCCTCTCCCGTTTTCTACCCCACCCGACCGACTGTTCCTACATCTACAAAACCCAACATAAAACGAAAAAAAAAAGAACGCTAGCCCTACTTGCGTATAGTATATATATGTAAAATACTTACAGATAGGCAGGTAAACGCCATCTATAAGATTTCCTGTTAATAATGGCTTGTTAATGTTTAACGTAGTATGTATATAGATCTTTCACTGAGTGGAGATGAAATAAATCATTTTTACAACGAGCAGAGGCGCATTAAATGTTGAGAGCGCTCTAGGCTAGCACCTCACAGACGTCCCTCTGGCGGTGATATATTTTGCAAAATATTTTTTTTTATTAGGTACTTCCTTATTTTCTTTTTAGGTTTAAGAACTTCCGCGCGCGCCCCTTTTTAACTTTGCCCCACTAGGCATGCCTACTTTGCCTTATGGATAATCCGCCACTGAGAACGAGGTAGGTACAAAGATGGAAAAGGGCCCTTTCTCAACCAATACAATACGATTCGATTCATATTTGCAGTGGCGTATACAAAAATTACGTTGAGTTAAGAAAGTAAATGTTTCTTTTATTAACCTGCTGTTTCTTTTTTTCGCGTTATTAACAATATTCAGTTTTGCTAACAACATATACAACAGTCAACATAAGGTCATTTAGTGACGCAGTAAGTGTCCTGTTAAGAAAAATGTGTCCTCGTCAACTCTAAAAATGAAATTAAAATAGACAATTATTATATAATATGTAATCTGTTAATTACCTTTTACTATAAGTGTATTGAATATATGCCGAGATTTTTATTAATTAGTATTTAGGAATGGTTACTTCTCTGGTAAACACATTTGTTTCATTTGGTAATTAACAAAGAGGTCTTCGTTTCTACTGTGACGCTAATGTTGATTGTTGTATAAGTTGTTAGCACAGTTTAACAATGTTAGTAATGCAAAAAAATAACAGCAGATTAATAAAACATTTTCTTTCTTAACGCTACGTAATTTTTGGGTACGGCACAGCAAATGTCATGTTGGATTACACCTGAATCGAATTGAATCGTATTGGTTGAGAAAGGGCCTTTTTCACTGTTTTTTTTTTTTTCTAGGAAACGTCTTACTTTGACGACTACTATTTTTATATTATTCTTCAGAAAACAACCTTCCTATTTCTTTTATTATAACTTCAACTAAAAAACACAGACGATGTAAAAAACAAACGAAAAATTGACAGGCGATTCGCAAAAATTTTGGTTAAATTTAGTTTCCTCTCGAAGATATTTCATTCGTTATTTTAAGAATACTGAGTAAAGGCCTTTTAAGAGAAATAACTTTCTAATAAACAATTCTAAAGCAAGTTATTGAGTTAAACGTAATAAACATTTGTTTTTCCATTTTTATTTTACTACAAAAATACACATTCTTTATTTAATTTAAGACTCAAATAACTCCCGCCCTCTTTTACTGTAAACGACAATCTATTTTAGCCGGAAATATTAAATGACAAGATGAAAATAATTCATAAACCGTCTAATATCTTTACGACCACCGGGCTTGCTTATTACGGTGTAAATAAATGACTAGCCCGACAGATACTAACGGAAAGTTTCCGAAAATAATTAGAAACATTTAATTACTGTACAGGCATGTCACCAGTATCTAACGGAAAATCGTTAATGCAAGAAAGTGCAAACGAAATAACTAAACAATGCACCAAACTATTATCCGAGACCTAGACGTATTTGAAGATTCGTTACAATATACAGGGTGATTCAAAGGAGGGTTATCGATAAGCTATGAAAAGTGACCCCTTTAGGAAACTTAACAAACTTTGTTGTTTGAATAGCATGAGTCTTATCACTACATAGTATAAAACAAAGTCGCTTTCCCGCTGTCTATCCCTATGTATGCTTAAATATTTAAAACTACGCAACGGATTTTGATGCGGTTTTTTTTTTAAAGAATAGAGTGATTCAACAGGAAGGTTTATATGTATAATACATGCATAATATAGTAGGGAAACACTGATAATTTTAGAGGTTTCTAATGTGATGTCGTATAAACACATTTTTTGCGCTTACATTGCAAACGCTGGCTGAACCCTACGAGATAGATTAAAATAATGTACAACAATATTGTACATCTTAAAAGGGTCTACAAAAAGTCCGTGATGATATACGTCTATCTCTTAGGGATAACCCACAATAACCATTTTTATCCTTTACTTTTTATGAGAAATAATGACTTATTTACGAAGCGATTGTAGGCAATACAGCATTAATTCTTATCCAATTAAGTACCTTAAATACATTGTGCATTTAATATAGATCAATAT
>NW_020442458.1:528384-534641 GCF_000699045.2 Agrilus planipennis | reverse complement strand
GGGGGGGGGGGGGCGAGGTGGAGTTGCCTAATAAACTGCCTAATGGAATCGTACCTAGAAATATATACAGCATCATTTTTGGTTTGTGAGGCATTTGAAAAAAATCAAAATTTTGGAAGTTCATTAACTCCAAATATTTCATATATAATTAGACCCAATGATATATAAAGATTATATTCTCATTGCTCTTTTCAGCTCACTGCATCAGTACCATGCAACGTTGCGTCTTTATGGAATCTTCATTAACTTTAAATTTTTAGTACCATCTTGGAATTGTTAATTTTTTTTTGAAATCCTTTGTTATTTAGTGTAGTGTAAAGATAAGACTATTCTTTTTTTTAATCTATTAAGCAAAGTATGGAGCCGTTTTGAGAAGAATTATACCATGAAGAAAGATGATGGTTCTATTATTACGTAAAGTTGAGAATTTGTCAAGTACTATCTGGTGTAGACTTATTAACATCTTTTCAAAAGAAAAAGTAAAAATTCCAGGCCCTTACTAGGTGATTTTAAAGTTGATGACGGTCTCGCAAGAATGAAAAGTTGTATGGAAAATCTAATGGTACCGGCGCATGGAGCTGAAAATATTGAAATAAAAAATATCTTTTAATACGTCTAATTATAACCGAAATATTTTGAGTTAAAGGGAATCCAAAACTATATTTAAATATTTCACAAACCAAAAAAGATATCCTACATTTCTAGGTACTGCACCATTGAGTAATTTTGTTCCCATCTAACCGCTGTTGTATCTCTTACGGTTAATGTAATAAATGAATTAAACTCATCTTGACATTAAGGATGTTATGATACAATATGGTGGCCGATAGTCACCTTAGTGACATACTGAACAATTTCTCTTAGAAACTTTACAGCCAACGTCAATATTAAAACAGAAGTACCTACCTAGTTTAGAAAACTCAGTAAACTAAAATATTCTTATATTTGTGACTTGCATTGAATGAAAAAGTAAATAAGTAAATAAGTAACCAATTACTTTGCGAAGTTACAGACAAAAGTTTTTTTCTTATTTAAGTGCGAGTAAAGAAAAGGTAAAAGTACTTTTGTAATGCTACAGAAGTTTAGTGGGTACTTTTTTTAATCTTGCAAAATATACGGACGATTAGTGCTACAATCGAAGTCGACACAATAAAAGCAAAACATTTAACAGTGAACATTTAAAGCGCGATATCAATTAACATTTGCTCTTAATCCGTCCCTGATCAAAAGTTATACTCAAATGAATGTTTATATTCGAATTATTATAGATACTTTGAGTAAATCCATTAGCAAAGTATATTTCATTAACCTCGGTAAATAAACAATAATTGGACCACCTGTAAAAATGTAGACGATAAGACACGTTGAAAAAATAGGGCAGTATCACATACAGAGTGTCGAAGCAAATATGAAAATGGCAAAGCTAAAAATATCTGGGAGGACCTGAAATTATGAAACAAAAGCTGAAATGATCTTTTTTGACTAAAATATTACTAATTTAGAACAACATTAATAAATATTTTGCTTTAGGGTAAAGTGTAGATTGTGAATTCTTCAAAATATGAAATGCCAGGGTAGCAATCTTTACGAAAAGGTGGCAAAGGCTCCTACGGGGCTGGTTTATGACTCTTCCTTTCGACAGTATCAGAATTTTAGAGGCATACTTCATGAAGAGAATTTAGGTTGCCTTAATTTTGTCTAATTATATAATTAAAATTCGATCAAATAAATTTGTTGTTGTTACAAAGTCCCGCTAGGTGCGCTGCTGTAAGAGCTATTGCTGCAGTTATCTCGTTCTTTAGGGCGAGACTTCACCAAACTAGGTTAGGTCGCTGGCCGTTGCCGCCAGCCTAGGCCGCATATGCGGGCAGCTCTTCACAGCATACACACGCACGTTCATTCAAGTTAGTTTGGAATGAGCGATTGAAGTACACGATTGAAACAGTGAAACATTATCATTCCTTCTTAATTTGTTTAAAAGTTTATTTATACTGAAACAGTTTTTACTTAAACCAGAGCATACCTATATATTATGTTTTTTCCTATATTGTTTAATGTTGGCTATCAGTTTTAAGGACAATATACCCTAATTAAATGTCATCGTTGTTATTAACCAATATTAACAAGAATAAACAGCTAAGTAAAATTACTAATCTGGTGTAGTCAAATTCACTTCCGCGTCAAAGGCGTTATAAAACTGTGACAAATCATCGGATTTGTTGCCGCTCTAGCCCAGTTTGGTGAAGTCCCATTTGATACCATTTGACAATGAAGTTTTGAACTTCAGGAATTTGCAAAATAACGATTTCATGGAATGTCCTCGAAGGACCTGATTTGAAGTTTGTGGTTTGAGTGAAGTGGCGTATTGCCATTTAAAATAATATACAATCATTATAATTTCATACTGCAGGTGAACAATATGATTAAAGTAAAGCAAAGCAAATTATATAGACAAGNTCAGTCGTACAGGGTGCTTTATTTCTTTTGACCGCCACTTAACTTCCTTATTTTAAATGGAACACCCTGTATATTTTTGCACTGTTCTTTGTTTAATTTTAGGTCGACTTTGTTAATAGTTCCCCGTACCTACCCTTAATAATTTTTGTGATATTCAACTGTTTTTTCAGTTGGAATAGAACCAAATAGCATGAAAACCATAAAAGTTAAAAACCTGTGGTTTGGACAGAAACCTACTTCTGACAATTTTAGAACACGAATAACTTTCTTTTTTCAAATTGAATGACTCATATTAAATGTAATCGTTCGATGCAAAATTAAAAGCTCTTTCTATTGATATAAGGTTTTAAATATTTTCTTCAACGATTTTCCAGAAAAAATCGATTCTTTTATATTTGAAACCTTATATAGGGGCTCTTAGTTTCGCATCGAAATGTATCATTTAACATGGGTCATTCCATCTGAAAATAGTTATTCTTCTTGTAAGACTGTCAAAAGTAGGTTTCCATATTTCTGGCTCTTTTGACAGTGTTAAATAACAAACGGTTAGAAGCGTTCGAAATGTGGTGTTACAGGCGAATGATGAGGATAACTTGGGAGAAAAGGTTAGAAATGAAGAAGTATTAGAAAGAGTAGAACAGAGGACTCTGTGGAAGTCAATAAGAAATAGGCGAGATAGGTTGGTAGGACACCTTCTCAGGCATTAAGGTCTAGTCAGAGACATTAGAAGCAGAAACGGGAGTTAGAAGGGGTAGAGCTAGACCTAGATTAGATTACTGCTCGCAACTAGTTAAGGATGTGGGTTGTTCTCCCGAGATAAAAATGTTCAGTCTCTCAGAGTCTCTGAAAGCGCGACTCGAGTCTCCGTCTTTCATCGAGTCTCTCTGGTGTCGCTGAGAGAGACTGTCGAGAGACTTAAAAAAAAAATGTTTAGCGTCTCTGAACGAGAGACTCAAGTCGCTCATAGAGAGATCCTCATTTCATATCCAGTCTCTGAACGAGAGACTTGAATCTCTGAACGAGAGACCCGAATCTCTGAACGAGAGACTCGAATCTCTCAATAAGTGGTGTTTCGATAGACATGGTTAAAATTTTCTAAGATCAACATATTTCAGAGAACCCAGTCTTTCTACGAGAAACTCGAGTCTCTTTTATTCATTCAGTCTCTCTGTGAGAAACTCAAATCTCTGAATTAACAATTTTATCGTTCGAGTCTCTCATAGAGAGACTGTGAGAGATCCATAAAAACATTTAGGCAATAACTGAGAGACTCTGAAAGACTGAGAGACTGGAGAGAGAGAAAATTTTTGTTTAAGGTCTAGTTTTGTGGAACTGAGATTAGCTCAGGTTAGGAAAGAGTGGAGGTGCGTGTCCAGCCAGTCTTAGGACTGACGATCTTATGATGTTGATGATGCACTATGATTCCAGATCACTTTTATAAAAACATTTTTTTTATCAAAAGTATAACAATAGACTTGACTGAAACCGCCTTAGATGGAACACCCTGTATATTAGTTGGGCTGAAACTCGTGCGCTACATTGAACTGTAGCTTAGAAACTTATTTCTGTCATTACGACCACAACAAAATCGTTAAACGATTCACATGAGAATTAAGTATCCTTTTAGTGCTTTAATTAAAATTTTAGAGCTCCACTCCTTTTATGAAAATTAGTTCTAAGTGAAGGCTAAGGTAGCACACCCACACTAAACTTTAGTACGTACAATTTAGTGCTTTTTGAAAGCTTCTAGAAGAACTATTACCAACATGCGTAATTTATTACTTCCGATATGTTGCTTTCTTCCCTCGAGCATCCAGCTGTCACACCTACACCGACAAATGCTTATAATAAATCAATAAGTTTAAAAAACGTCGTTTCTACAGCAAGATTTGTTTCCATTGCGACAAAGTATCATTAAAGTCACTTTTATTTTCATGTCACCAAATTGTTCTTCAGTGGATAGGGGTCAATATAATGCACATAAAAAGGTACTAAATTCCTAAAAGGAGTACTCTCCTTCCACTTTAGTACTTTTTGGCACAGGAGTGACATTAATAGTAATTTTGTTTGCATTAGCAAGAAATTTTGTTCGCATTAGCAAGAAATCGCACTATACTTTACTTCGTTTAGTTTCTCTATCGATGTGACCTTTAGTTTGACCGGCACAAAGTAGAAAAGAACAGCACTAGGCCAGAAAAGAAAGGAGACAACTCTCGGCCAAACGCTTAACCGGTGAGGAGCGTACAATCCGAATGCATAATTAAGTGTCAGATGAGCCTCCCCTCCGTCCGCCATTCTTACCCACCGCCCATGTGCCTCACTTTTTATTTATCCTTATATTAAATTAAAAAAGAAAAGCTCTTTACACCTCCGCTCATCTTGTCAACTTCGTGTTTCACAACTTTTTCGGGAAACGATCTCACACAATCCATATAGAAAATCGGCCACAGCACAATTGCCTGCAATTGGAGTATGATGTTCTTTATGGGTTTGTAATTAAAAGTTCTCAAGGGCACAAGATCAAACAATAAAAAGTACGTGCCACTTTCGGATTAATAATATGTAATCGATAGGACATTCAAGTATACGTTGTCAAGTAGGTAGTCTAGAAATGCAGACATATTCAATATAAAAGTTATTCGGTCTAAATGGTGACCTCTACCGCGATCTTGAAAACTACCGCTAAGGTGACTTCAAAATTAGATTAGGATGTTCGATCTAAGGCTGTTTCGTCCATAACTCTGTTATATACTTTTAATAAAAATAATGTTTATATAAAAGTGGTCTGGGAATATATAGTGTATACACAGAAAATATTTTCAGTCGTACAGGGTGCTTTATTTCTTTTGACCGCCACTTAACTTCCTTATTTTAAATGGAACACCCTGTATATTTTTGCACTGTTCTTTGTTTAATTTTAGGTCGACTTTGTTAATAGTTCCCCGTACCTACCCTTAATAATTTTTGTGATATTCAACTGTTTTTTCAGTTGGAATAGAACCAAATAGCATGAAAACCATAAAAGTTAAAAACCTGTGGTTTGGACAGAAACCTACTTCTGACAATTTTAGAACACGAATAACTTTCTTTTTTCAAATTGAATGACTCATATTAAATGTAATCGTTCGATGCAAAATTAAAAGCTCTTTCTATTGATATAAGGTTTTAAATATTTTCTTCAACGATTTTCCAGAAAAAATCGATTCTTTTATATTTGAAACCTTATATAGGGGCTCTTAGTTTCGCATCGAAATGTATCATTTAACATGGGTCATTCCATCTGAAAATAGTTATTCTTCTTGTAAGACTGTCAAAAGTAGGTTTCCATATTTCTGGCTCTTTTGACAGTGTTAAATAACAAACGGTTAGAAGCGTTCGAAATGTGGTGTTACAGGCGAATGATGAGGATAACTTGGGAGAAAAGGTTAGAAATGAAGAAGTATTAGAAAGAGTAGAACAGAGGACTCTGTGGAAGTCAATAAGAAATAGGCGAGATAGGTTGGTAGGACACCTTCTCAGGCATTAAGGTCTAGTCAGAGACATTAGAAGCAGAAACGGGAGTTAGAAGGGGTAGAGCTAGACCTAGATTAGATTACTGCTCGCAACTAGTTAAGGATGTGGGTTGTTCTCCCGAGATAAAAATGTTCAGTCTCTCAGAGTCTCTGAAAGCGCGACTCGAGTCTCCGTCTTTCATCGAGTCTCTCTGGTGTCGCTGAGAGAGACTGTCGAGAGACTTAAAAAAAAAATGTTTAGCGTCTCTGAACGAGAGACTCAAGTCGCTCATAGAGAGATCCTCATTT
>NW_020442458.1:514486-525721 GCF_000699045.2 Agrilus planipennis | reverse complement strand
GGGGGGGGGGGGGCGAGGTGGAGTTGCCTAATAAACTGCCTAATGGAATCGTACCTAGAAATATATACAGCATCATTTTTGGTTTGTGAGGCATTTGAAAAAAATCAAAATTTTGGAAGTTCATTAACTCCAAATATTTCATATATAATTAGACCCAATGATATATAAAGATTATATTCTCATTGCTCTTTTCAGCTCACTGCATCAGTACCATGCAACGTTGCGTCTTTATGGAATCTTCATTAACTTTAAATTTTTAGTACCATCTTGGAATTGTTAATTTTTTTTTGAAATCCTTTGTTATTTAGTGTAGTGTAAAGATAAGACTATTCTTTTTTTTAATCTATTAAGCAAAGTATGGAGCCGTTTTGAGAAGAATTATACCATGAAGAAAGATGATGGTTCTATTATTACGTAAAGTTGAGAATTTGTCAAGTACTATCTGGTGTAGACTTATTAACATCTTTTCAAAAGAAAAAGTAAAAATTCCAGGCCCTTACTAGGTGATTTTAAAGTTGATGACGGTCTCGCAAGAATGAAAAGTTGTATGGAAAATCTAATGGTACCGGCGCATGGAGCTGAAAATATTGAAATAAAAAATATCTTTTAATACGTCTAATTATAACCGAAATATTTTGAGTTAAAGGGAATCCAAAACTATATTTAAATATTTCACAAACCAAAAAAGATATCCTACATTTCTAGGTACTGCACCATTGAGTAATTTTGTTCCCATCTAACCGCTGTTGTATCTCTTACGGTTAATGTAATAAATGAATTAAACTCATCTTGACATTAAGGATGTTATGATACAATATGGTGGCCGATAGTCACCTTAGTGACATACTGAACAATTTCTCTTAGAAACTTTACAGCCAACGTCAATATTAAAACAGAAGTACCTACCTAGTTTAGAAAACTCAGTAAACTAAAATATTCTTATATTTGTGACTTGCATTGAATGAAAAAGTAAATAAGTAAATAAGTAACCAATTACTTTGCGAAGTTACAGACAAAAGTTTTTTTCTTATTTAAGTGCGAGTAAAGAAAAGGTAAAAGTACTTTTGTAATGCTACAGAAGTTTAGTGGGTACTTTTTTTAATCTTGCAAAATATACGGACGATTAGTGCTACAATCGAAGTCGACACAATAAAAGCAAAACATTTAACAGTGAACATTTAAAGCGCGATATCAATTAACATTTGCTCTTAATCCGTCCCTGATCAAAAGTTATACTCAAATGAATGTTTATATTCGAATTATTATAGATACTTTGAGTAAATCCATTAGCAAAGTATATTTCATTAACCTCGGTAAATAAACAATAATTGGACCACCTGTAAAAATGTAGACGATAAGACACGTTGAAAAAATAGGGCAGTATCACATACAGAGTGTCGAAGCAAATATGAAAATGGCAAAGCTAAAAATATCTGGGAGGACCTGAAATTATGAAACAAAAGCTGAAATGATCTTTTTTGACTAAAATATTACTAATTTAGAACAACATTAATAAATATTTTGCTTTAGGGTAAAGTGTAGATTGTGAATTCTTCAAAATATGAAATGCCAGGGTAGCAATCTTTACGAAAAGGTGGCAAAGGCTCCTACGGGGCTGGTTTATGACTCTTCCTTTCGACAGTATCAGAATTTTAGAGGCATACTTCATGAAGAGAATTTAGGTTGCCTTAATTTTGTCTAATTATATAATTAAAATTCGATCAAATAAATTTGTTGTTGTTACAAAGTCCCGCTAGGTGCGCTGCTGTAAGAGCTATTGCTGCAGTTATCTCGTTCTTTAGGGCGAGACTTCACCAAACTAGGTTAGGTCGCTGGCCGTTGCCGCCAGCCTAGGCCGCATATGCGGGCAGCTCTTCACAGCATACACACGCACGTTCATTCAAGTTAGTTTGGAATGAGCGATTGAAGTACACGATTGAAACAGTGAAACATTATCATTCCTTCTTAATTTGTTTAAAAGTTTATTTATACTGAAACAGTTTTTACTTAAACCAGAGCATACCTATATATTATGTTTTTTCCTATATTGTTTAATGTTGGCTATCAGTTTTAAGGACAATATACCCTAATTAAATGTCATCGTTGTTATTAACCAATATTAACAAGAATAAACAGCTAAGTAAAATTACTAATCTGGTGTAGTCAAATTCACTTCCGCGTCAAAGGCGTTATAAAACTGTGACAAATCATCGGATTTGTTGCCGCTCTAGCCCAGTTTGGTGAAGTCCCATTTGATACCATTTGACAATGAAGTTTTGAACTTCAGGAATTTGCAAAATAACGATTTCATGGAATGTCCTCGAAGGACCTGATTTGAAGTTTGTGGTTTGAGTGAAGTGGCGTATTGCCATTTAAAATAATATACAATCATTATAATTTCATACTGCAGGTGAACAATATGATTAAAGTAAAGCAAAGCAAATTATATAGACAAGTAGGATAATAAAAGTTAAAAAAATAATTCGAAGTGGTCTGTATTCTATCGAAACTACCAGACGCGGATCGTGATTTCGATCTTTTTGGATCTCATCAGCGGGTTGCAGACAGCTCCGACAGAACACAGACCAACTTTTACCTGCTGTCTTAATAGTGCGTTTTAGAAAATACCACAAATGGCGCGGTAACCGCCATCTGTAGTACGATGCTACATTTTAGAATTACGTATGCTCCAACAAGGTCCATTTAAATATATGGATATCTACTTGCTGAAACGAATCCCGGCGTAGCTAGCCTTAACGTGATAGCCACGTTACCATAATCAAATAAAATAATTCGAAGTGGTCTGTATTCTGTCGAAACTGCCAGACGCGGATCGCGATTTCGATCTTTTTGGATCTCATCAGCGCGTCGCAGACAGTTCCGACAGAACACAGACCAACTTTTACCTGCTGTGCGTTTTAGAAAATACCAGAAATGGCGCAGTAAACGCCATCTGTAGTACGATGCTACATTTTAGGATTACGTATGCTCCAACAAGGTTCATTTAAATATATGGATATCTACTTGCTGAAACAAATCCCGGCGTAGCTAACCTCAACGTGATAGGCACGTTACCAGAATAGAATAAATGGCGTTGGTGGTTATAGTAGAATATTTCCTTAAACAGACAACAAAATGCAGGGGCATTTAAATTTACGGAATAATTTCAGCAAGATGTAACTATTATTCACGAAATAAAGGTTGAACCTAACATGGAATGCCCCTCAGGGAACGTGAAACACGGGAAAATGCTAAACACTCTGTATATGATACACCGAAGACCTTCTTGTATCAAATATTTTGGGGATGAAGCGGGACCATGCTTTAACACACGGAAGATCGCGATCTAGTATTAATTAATGGGGTTAAGACTAAAAAAGACAATTGAAAGTTAACGCTCACCTTTGACGTCATCATCTTCGAGGGTGGTCGAACTGTCTGTTGACTCTTTTACTTGCGATCCATCGCCCTTCTTTACCACTATACTCCGACCTGAAATCACATCTGAAATTATCGATACATTTTGTTTAGTGTATGCCGCAATTGGATAATTTTTCTACAGACATGTATTATTACAACCACTGTCTCGTGATTAGCTCTACTGCACCTATATTTTAGTACTGTAAGTAATTATATTTACATGTATATATAGTTATTGTAGCTCAGGCATTGATTTTGTGGCGCCTAAACTTGCACTGTGGCCACCATCATATGAGATGTCTTTTACACACGGTGCCATCTGTGATCGAAAAACAATTTTAAAATATTTTTTACTGTGTTAAATTGGATTAGGTTAGGTTACGGGTTGATCAGGCTTCACCCCTGCCCCGGCAAATAACACATTTGTTGTGTTTCCATTACCATTTCTTGAACTTATCAGATGAATATAATTTACCATTGGAATATTAGATACAATAATAAATTACATTTACCTGATAAGTTCAAGAAATATCTAATTATTCACATTTTTGTAGTGTTGCTCTTCCACTCACATTTATACTACTTACATAATTTATTAGGGTACAACATACACCTCATGGTATACAAGAGGGTGCCACATTTACAATAATTTGATGCCGCAGAGTGTTACAGATAAGTATATATATATGAGTAAATTTTTGCAAACATTTTATTAGAATTACACATATGCAAAAATATCAGTAACGTAAGAATACTTCCTATGACGTAGACAGGAACGCCCCGAACAGTGTCATTCATAAATTTTTTTAGAACCTTTTCGCCTGGTTATTATGTTCATAGTTGATAGATATCACAATTTCTGTATAAACCTGACTGAAATTATAACATTATTCAACTAAACTTCAATAATTCCTGCATAAAACTGATTGAAATAATAATATTATTTAGCTAAACTGCAATAACTTTTTTGAACCGATTTAAACACAGTGGATATTTATTTATTATCTAAAATTAATCAACACAGACAGTTAACATTAAATGTATTATTAAAGTGAAACTTTTATTGCATCGCCTCAAATTTTTTCGTCCATCTATTCCATGTCGCATTACATTACATTAGGTCTGTTCAAAAAGTATGGCGAATTTTGAACTTACCCTGGTTACGTATATTTGATTATCGATTCTTTTGTGGCCTTATGTTGGTACTCATGTCTCTTACTTATACCGACAAGTTCAGCCATGTTGAATGTTTAGTTAATTTTTGCTTTGCTTGCACGTGTTTTGGCTCGTCTTCGATTTTTGCCTATTCCAAAAAATGGATCAAAAAATGTGTATCAAATTTTGCGTGAAAAACAAAATTAAGTTCGCGCACCTTGGACAAAAGCAACGTTTATCGGTGGTACAATGTTCTCAGAGGGCCAAAAAGATGTGAACAACGGAGAGCGTGCCGAACGCCCGAGCACGTCAACAACAGACAAAAACATTGATGAAGTGAAGAAATTGTGCTGCCCAATCGTCGAGTCATCATAAGAAAAATTGCTGAGGGCCTATACATAACGATTAGTTCCAACTATTTCATTTTTACCAATGATTTGGCCATGAGACGGGTCGCCGCAAAATTCGTACCAAAATTGATCAATTTCGACTAAAAACAACATCATATTAACATTGTTAAGGAGCTATTGGACTCTGTCCGCGACGATCAAAATTTGCTCCAGAGGGTCATAACTGGCGACGAATCATGGATTTTTGGTTATGACTTGGAAACCAAAGCTCAATCATCCCAGCTGCCTCAGGAACTAAGACCGAAAAAAGCGTGCTAAGTTAGGTCGAATGTGAAGGTTTTGCTTACAGATTTCTTCGATTGTAGGGGCGTGGTGCATCATGAGTTTTTGCCATAAGGTATAACAGTCCACAAGGAATATTACCAGCAAGAACAGAAATTGGCTTTTGCACCATGATAACGTCCCTACTCACACATCGTTGCTTGTGCGCGAATTTTAGCCCAAAAACAACACACTAATAATGCCGCAGCCACCGTATTCCCCAGATCTGACCCCTTGTGATTTTTTCTTGTTCCAGAAACTGAAAGGACGATGATGCGCCACCTATATTTTAGTACTGTACTGAATAAGATCACAAAGAAATTATTTTTTTGAAGTGCGTCGAGGATAGGAAAAAATTTTGGCACAAGTGTATAATATCTAGTAGGGATAATTTTGAAGGAGATGGAGATATTCATGAAAAAATAAAAAATTTTGGAAAAAACATAAAATTCGGGATACTTTTTGAACAGATCTCGTACAACTCTACGAATTTTTTTTGAATATCTAAACTGGTCGTTCGGGAGCACAGAAGATAGAAGTCACTTCTTTTTATTGAAGGTTACTCTGTGCTACCCTCTCTTTTATATTTCTATTGAACCTTCCATTTTGAGTTATTCGACTTCTTAGATACCGAAAAACACCAAAACTAACTGGATTTTTCTCTGATCTGCACTATAAATTTTCTTTTGTAGTCCCTGTACTCTAACAACTTATTTTTTGCTTTTCTATAATTTGCGAATAGTATTATAATTAATATTTTAGTAGGTGCATTTCACAGGAAGGAAAAACTCTATTTGCTTTCCACTTTTACTAATATACCAGACCAAACGACCATAAAACTTACAACAAAATAAATACCGTTTAATAAAAATCAATATAGAGTTTCGTTTAATGTCACTGATTAAGTATTAGGTCTAAAATAAACCATGTGCAAGTGTGGCTAATGCACCAAAGGTTTCGTATCTTACGAAATACATTTTACGAAGAATAAAAGTTTCGATCATTACATTAAAAAAATTAGACCCCATATTTCTAAATACTTACATCTACAAAAAAAATATAGTTATAATACAATACTGCTTGATTTATTTATGAATTTATTCCATAGGATCTTCTTTCAATCGAACATTCAAGGTCCTGTAGCTTAATTAAACTTGATGCATCCAGAGTTACGGTAAAAAAAATAAATTCTCTAAAGTTACCTCAACTACTTATTTTAAATTAACTTCAGAGAAACTTTTTGTTATGAAATGAAGTGCAGGTATACAGGACGTAGCTTTATTTCCTAGTGAACTAAGTAGTCCCAAATGTTACTGATATTTTTGCAAATATTTTTCGTAATAATATCATTTCATGCTGAATCTAAATAAAAACAATAATCACACTGACACAAAAGCAAAATAAACTCAGCAAAAATAATGATTGGTTAATATCGTATGTTGGACAAAATTAGAAAATAAAAGCCCAATAAAAAAGGAAACAGTTAAAACAATAAGAAATGCAATAGCTAATTAATACGATGTTTCAAAAATCTTAGTTTTTAAGAGTTAAAATAGTTTCTGTTTTAACATTTTATACATTTTTTGAGAGAAAATAATCAACTTTAGAAGCAAATGTTTTTAGGACGATATACAGTAACTGTCATTTTTTAAGGTTAGGTAGTTCCATAAACTCTCAAAAGATGAAATCATGAATGAATAGTCAGTTAAAGAGATATGAAATTCGAATAATACTAAAAATGGTAGTTGATAAGCAATAATAGTATCTATTGTTACATTATTTGGCCTTACGGATTTTTTCTGAGTGATTTAGAGTTAACCGGAATATGCCAAACTATTTTAAAAATACGTCGAATCGCTACTACTTATTATAAAAACATTGCACATCTGTTGTAGGTACTACTACGTAATAATTTAAACATAAATAATGTATTAATTAATGTTATTTTTATTATAATCTGATAAATGATCATTAATCTTTTGTGTATGGTACAAATTGTTTAGAGAAATGTCATTATCTAATTTATTTTTAATACCATTTGAGGGCTAAAATTTTTAAAATTAAAAATTGTAATGACAAAAAGGTTGCTCAAACAAATTATAAGTTACAGGCTTGCAATTTTCTAAAAAAAAAAAAACTGTAGCGGTTTCTCAACGAAAATTTTTCTTGTTAGGGATGAAAAAATCAAGAAACAACGAAAATGTGAAAGCGTTGCGTTGGTGAAATAAGTACACAACAGACTGACACAGACATGAACAACACTTACTTGAAAAATTTCGAGTAGCTAACATAGTAGTAAGTATAGCACCCTAGAATTAAAAAAAAAACAGGACATTGAATTTTTCAATCGGACGCTATCGACAAAATAACAAAGCATACCTTGAGTTTACGTCTCGCATTGAATTTCTTGAGGCAGTCGACAGTTTCCTGTCTATGAACAACCGATGCAACGCGTTCTCTTTGCTGAAAATAAAAAAATACATCATTAGCAAATCATATTTCGTAACGATGTGTATAATGTAGCTTTGCTTTCTTTTCAGGTTTTTATTAAATAAAACAAAAACCGAAAGTGTATTCAAAAAAAGCGCTTCGTACTTGTATATCAGATATCAATGAGAGCTTTGATTCGAAACTTCGAACCTTCTTTTATCTTGTATACATCAAGAGTAATCCATTTNCTAGTCAGAGACATATTAGAGGCAGAAACAGGAGTTAGGAGGGGTAGAGGTAGACCTAGATTAGATTACTCTTCGCAAATAGTTAAGGATGTGGGCTGTTCTAGTTTTAGGGAAATGCGAAATTTAGCTCAGGATAGGAAAGACTGGAGGTACGTGTCCAACCAGTCTTAGGACTGATGACCTTATGATGATGATGAGTATGGAAACATCCATTAAGCAAATAGTTTTTGTTTCCTTGATAGATACTGAGGTGCCAGGTCTTTTATAAATAATTGTTCTGTACGTAATTATGCTCCCCCCCAGCAAAGTTAGACTACATTATTCTCTATCTAGTACCTAACTATTGCTCGTTCTTATTGTATGGCTCTACCTGATTTATAAGCTTCCTAGGAACGAGTGTATATGTTTGGCATGATTATTATGCCGAGATATTATTATTGGGTTTTAAATTGCGTTTACTGACCCATGTTTAAGTTAATACAACCAACTGCTTTAGAGGTATTACCTTCATACATTAGTATTTTCAAATTTTAAAAAAATAATGGTTTATGTACAGTAAAAGCTTCTTATTCACGGTTTCCTTATTTGCGTTTTCATTTTCCGCAGGTGAAAAAATTGCAACCCAGTTCGTGTATTCGCGGCTAAAAATTTCATTATTCGCGGATGCAATCGGTAAACAGAAAAGGATTGGGTGTCATTTATTAAGCGGATTCACCGCAATAGACCGCTTCGTGGGTTTCTATTCTAAACATTGTGATTTAACGCTGCGAAATAAATATGTTATTTTTTGTATAGTAACGAACAAAGTTTCATACTAACTCTGTACGTTTTTGGTTTTCAGCAATATGGTCATTAAAAGCTTTTACAAGTGCTTAAAGTTGATGCTTCTTGTTGATAGTAATTAAAAAAATAAAAAATGGCCTTCGACAGGCTTTAGAACAAAGCTTTATCTATCTTACTACAAAATTTCAAACGTCTGTTCCAAACATTAAACTCATGATATCTAGAACCGATAAGCATGTACTACTGAATCCCCTTAATGTATCGGCATCCTTCGAGTATGTACTGTTGGTACGTGCCGAGGCGACTTTTATAAAAGATGTAACCGACTGGACTAATTCAAAATAAGAAAAAATCACTAATTTTTTTAAACCCATGCCTAAAGCTGATTATAACTATTAATTTTAATTGCGAATTTCTCAATAAATTGATTTTATTCTGATACATATGGTATTGGTTTTATTTTGGAACCTTAGAACGTATCCCCTATTATTCCCTACTAATTACCATTCCATATCCACGGTTTCTGTACTCGTAGCATATTTATGGAACGTATACCCCGCGAATAAAGAACTTTTACTGTATTTCATTTCATTCATTAGAATGGAACAGAAGAAACCATCAGAAGGCGGCTTTGGGTGTATACATAAGTACAATCAAGAATCGAAGTAATGATTCCATGTATACCTACTGAAAATTACGTAGGGTAATCCATATAATTATAGCAACGAAATATATTCACTTAAAAACATGGACATAGAATTAACTGTCTAGCCTCTCATTGGGGATAGCTGCCCATACAGTTATTTCAGCCTAAATCTTATTATTATTTACCTATGTGTACGATTGCTAACCAAAATTCGATTATAGAGGAACGTTACTTTTGTTCCCGATGGTACATTCATCTATCAGAAAAACAAAAACGTAAAAAGAACTTACGCATATCCAAGGATGTTTAAGAGCTTCTGCTGCAGTGATCCTTTTTCCAGGATTCACTGTGAGCATCTGATTTATGAGATTCTTGGCTTCGGGAGTAACAGTGTCCCATTCAGGACTGGGATACTAAAACCAAAGAAAACAGGGGTAAATATGATAAATAATAACTTGTGTTAAAACATACAATAAACATGAAATGCTTTTGTTTTACTCAACTTTATGTTGACTTTCATTGAAATGCTATTCTAATGTCGTTCACTTCAATAGGGGCGGAATGAGACATGCTGGTAAACGAAGTTTAAGTTATGGTAAGTTTTTAATTTTTTGAACATGATGATTTCTATAAACAAACTAGAGTAGGTGGATCGATTTGCGCGTTTCGATGATTTAGGAAGCCGGATTATAGATTCAACCATAATGGGGTTATTGATGGGAATTCAGATTAATGCTAATACAAGTCCTTGAAAGACGGCAACAGTTCTTTCAGGTGGGCCGAGATCACGAAGATCGGCGTAGCATTCTGACGCACGACACTGCAATGTGGATAACGCACTCTAGATGTAAAATGGCCCCCTCTTCGGATTTCTGGACGGGAACTAAATTGGGAGATGTAGTATTTCACGAATCGGAGCGTGGAATGTTGGAACCATTTAGCAAACATGGAAGTTGGAATTTTAAAACTGAGATAACCAGTAGACATTAATGAAGATCGATAGCCAGAAGCTGAAGACTTCTGGAGTGAAGACTTTAGCATAATACATACAGGATCGGTAGTAGGTAATCCGGGGGGTAGGAATTGTAATGAGTAAGAAAGTAGGATAGAGTATAGAAATTTACTTAAATAAATAATACATTAAACATGAAACCGGTACAAATGGTAATAGTGTCAGGGTGTCGCTCAGGGCAAAGCTCGATCCCGGTGCCCTACTCCCCTATTATCCTCAAAAACCATAATATTTATAAATTAAATAAGAATAATCACTTCATTGCAAAATTGTCCTTCCTGTGTATATTTTCGATAAAACATTCTTAAAGGAAAACACAAGAAGCACATGTTCTAACAAATTATTTATTAGCATTGGCATTTATTGTAACTAAGGTTAATATAGTGAAGACGAGAGCTTTTATGTATAAACTTAAAAGATGGAGGATTACAGGAATTTTTGATAATGACCGGTTAGGTCAAACCATTGGTCGAGATTTAATAAATATTTTGTTGAAACATTCTTTCTATTTTTTTTTATTTTTTTTGCGTAATTTTAATTTTGGAATTTACTCCATTTCTACTGCCAATCAGTTTTTAAATGATCATAATGAAGTCCTAATCGTTATTAATTACAATAAATCTTCTTTTTTTGGCATCTGCTGTGTTGTAGACGCGCCTGACATCAATTAATTACTCTAATTTCGATGATGCAAATCAGATGAAAGCCGCCTTAGTAAAATTGATTGCCAAATTTGTTCGTTTATCGTTTCAGGATAAGGGTGTCAGTGTAGTAATAAGAACTAATTATGTGTACCGTAAGTTAAATATATTACCATTAAAAGTTTTATATCTACACGAATATTAAGTTAGTATTATACAAGATGATGCT
>NW_020442458.1:510893-513823 GCF_000699045.2 Agrilus planipennis | reverse complement strand
GTGCCTCTTTGTCGCTCGTTCCGCGCTCTCGCTTGCACTTCAAGCCTTAAATGGAACGCCTCAGAGCGAGGTAACGCCGCATGAGTCATGTTTTTTCGTGCGTGCAGCCGGCTCCATCGAATTATAAGACGTTGTCACGTCAAAAACCAATAGGTAATTTCTTTAAAATAAACTTTAGTTTTTACCTGCGACTCCATTCGTGTTGATGTTCGAAATACGTGTCAAAAATCATCGACGACCACATAAAATTAATTTTTCTATCTTTTCAGAACAATATTTTTTTTAAACCGTACCCTATGCTCTTTTATATATCCTTGACTATGTGTGTGCAAAATGTTATGATGATTGATGGAGTAGTAAAGGCGTAAAATGGGAATAAACAAACAAACTCAGAATCGCATCTAGTTACATCCGGCGATCTTTGGCCCTACCTATGGATCACGCCCCGACCATGAAACTTTTCATTAGTATATAAGCTCATACATTTTCTAGCTCATGAAAATCTCACTAACATCCGACCCTCTTAGGATTATCTTCCTATACTCCCCCCCCTCGGATAGAAATCTTTCTGAACTTCACCTCCTCCTCCCCCCAGGCGTTTTAGCTATCGTCAGGCAATTTCAACGCTAAACACGCCTTTTGAGGCTGTCAACAAACCAATAAAAAAGGCACCTTCCTTCTTGCCAATGTTCTCGACTTCAACCTCACAGTTGAAGCCCTCCGTGACCCAACGTTCCTCCCTACCCCCACAATCAATCTTCTAACATCCTCAACATTTTCTTCACAAAAAATGTTACTCTTTCCGCCGATCCTATCGTGCTTGACGTACTTAGCTCGGATCATCTTTCAGCCCTAATCGAAGCCGGACGACCAATTAACAACCTCCAAACCACTTTACTAGACTGACTGCACCTCCGCTACACCCTTGAAACATCTTCATGTAAGTGCACTTTAATTCGTACAAAAGCGGAACTCCACGAAACTGTGAATCTTCTTTCAAATGAGACAACTAGCGCAATCGAGCTCTCTACTACCTCCCACTCCACGTCTGCCCCAGATAAAACCTTTTCCGCAGACATTCTTGCCCTCCTTAAGAGGAAAAACAGAAACCGCCGCCTGTGGCAAGGCACCGCAATCCCGCACATCGTGCCGAATTTAACTTGCCTCACAAAATTCTACAGCGCCCCTTTCGACTAATATATCGCCCAGGCAGAAGCACACCCCAAAACCACTTGGAAAGTGATCCGCTTTACCCAACACAGAGCTCCCCACTTCCCATCATTAAAGAGAAATGACTCCCCATACACTTGAGATGAGGAAAAAGCTGCAATCTTCGCAGACTCTCTCTGTCTCCAGTGCCCACTACCTAGCCTTGTGGATCTTGCCGAATTTCACAAGCGAATCAAAGCCACCTCTCGAAACTTCGTCCCCTCGTGAAATCATCTTCACCATCCAATCTCTGAAAAAGAGAAAGAAAAGCCCCTGGCGCGGACATAATTTCAAACGGTGGGTGTCTTAAAGGCCTTGTCACCAATACACATAAATGCACTATGCAATATCACAAACGCTATCATGCAGCTCCACCATTTCCCTTTGGTCTTGAAGGAAGCCTCAGTCATCTGTCTCCCCAAAAAAGGGAAGACCCTCAGCAATCCCTGAAGCTTCAGGTCCATGAGCCTGCTCAGTTCGCTGAGCAAAGTAGTGGAATCCATACTTCTAGACCGGCGTCTTGACCACGTGGAGCAAAACAATCTCCTTCCCGATTTCCACCACGGCTCCGGCTGGAAATCCAACAGGCCTTAGAAGGAGTCTCGCACGAAGGTCTCATTTCCAAGTTTATCGCCCTAAAAACCCCAGACTCCCTTATCGGAGTTATTAGATCCTTTCTATCTGACAGATCTCTTCGTGTCCGCGTTGGCTCTGCCTTATCCCCCCGCAGAGCCATCATGACCGGCGTCCCCCAAGTCTCCAAGCTGTCTGTTTAATTCAAACTATACTACGGAGCCCCGCAAATATTAACAAATTTCTGCCCCCCGCTCCTCAACCAAGAATTTATACTGTTTTTACTAAATTGCTTTATGTCCCGTTTATTCAGTTGGGCAAGTAGATACTCTAGTGAGAAATTTTGAATAAGCTAAATTGGGATCTTGGACCAAAACAGACTTTATAATTTCATCAAAATTCTTATTGCTGTTGTCGAAATCAATATTATACACAAATACAACAATTGGACAGAGCGTTATGAAAATTGATTCGTAATACTTACTAGCTACACGTACACACAAAAAAAAATAAAAATATAAGAAAATTACTTACATCATAAGCCCCAGCTTTGATCTGTGCATATAACCTATGTTGATCTTCGTCCCAGAATGGCGGATAACCCACAAGGAGAATATACAAGATGACGCCGCAAGCCCAAATGTCCACAGGTTTGCCGTAAGGCTCCTTTTTCAGAACTTCTGGGGACAAATATCCTGGAGTACCAGCAAAACCGAACCAAGCTTGTTGGTCACCCTGGACCTCTATGGCTAGACCGAAATCGGCTAACTTGACCGCCGCTCCTTTTGCTTTACTAGCCAAAAGAAGATTCTCTGGCTGAAACAAAATTGTAACGTACAATAGGTACTACATTATTACACTAATCTATCATAATTCTTAAATATTAATTTTTTTTTATAAGGAATAGGTACGAACATAAAGATATTACCATCAATAAGATGAATAATTTAATTGGAGTTTAGTTTAGTAAGGTAATTTTTCATGTCGTTGTTTATAGATCAGGAAATATGAGTGGGTGAATGGGAAAATTATTCGTATGAATTTTTTTACGCAATTTTGTTCGGAAAATTCTCGTGAATAGAACGATATAGGTTGCCAGCAGGTAAGTCGATCGGGTATTGTTTAAATCACGATTGTTTAAACAAATG
>NW_020442458.1:488103-510266 GCF_000699045.2 Agrilus planipennis | reverse complement strand
GTTAATAAAAATAAAAAAAAATTCAACCTGAAGATGGTTTAAATAAACCGTAACGTATGAATGAATATAAAAAAAAATTCCAACAAAAAAAAAACAAACGCGGTTTAAACAATACCTACCCAACCTGGCTACCGGATAGCAAACCTATATCGTTGTATTCAGAAGAATCTTCCGGAAACAATTGCATAAAAAAAAAATAATCCGAATAATTTTTACCGCTCACCCGCCCTTATTGCCAGGATTATTAACATATTCCTGATATTTACACATAATTGAATCTAAAAAAGAACTCCAAATGATCCTTTATTTCATAATAACTTGTTATATTATTACAATAATATCGTTGTAATAATTACGAGACATTTTTTATAGGGTCAAACTCAATGCATCAGTGAATTAATTGTACCCACTACAGATATAACCTCAAATTTATGAGAAAAAATTGTTGCTATTGTCACTCCTTCGCCGGGAATCGAACTCGGCACCCTGGTTTTACGCATCAGTACTCTAAGTTAAGCTACGAGGAGGCGAAAACAACAACACATACACTGGCTGGACAATTTTGCAACTTAGGTTCGTATCGTATGCTGTTGTCACCTTATAGCTTACTGGTAGACTACCTACTAATAGGGGGCTTGGGTTCGATTCCCGGCGAGAAAGCAACAACAATTTTTCCTCATTAATTTGAGGTTATCTGTAGTAATAATTACGATTTGAGAAACAAGGACTATTTTGTCTAGACTTCTGTCACATCTCCGACTATTTTAAGTCAATAGTCACTGGTAATTATATTGAGCATAAAACTAATGATATTATATTCTAGTATTTATTGATTTATAATTAGTTATCTTCCTATCATAACCTTATAATCCTAATTTAATTTTGCCGTATTATATATCCATTTTGATGTAAATGGAGCCCTTGTCAGTCATTAGCAAGATTAAAGTTAAATGAATAAATGCACATATTTTCAAAAGAAAGAGTATTTACAAGGATCGGGAATAGAACACGTGCCACCGATGAGACACAGGCTGCCAATACGTGCCGTTCACGACGGAACCAATCAACAAATGCTTTTTGGGAAGGATCAGAATATAATCAATGAGAAAGCGTCTACACGTGGTATGGCCATTCTTTTAAAAAATTTAAAAACACGATTGGACCGTGCAGAAGGCATTCCCTATTGAGAAAGCCACGTGCAATATTAACTTTCAATACGATCTTCCAATTCTCANCTTGTGTTAAAACATACAATAAACATGAAATGCTTTTGTTTTACTCAACTTTATGTTGACTTTTATTAAAAGCTATTCTAATGTCATTCACTCAAATGTTAAGTTTACTAGTAACACCAGGGATGTTATGGAGCTCTGTAACCGTAACCAATTTCGAATAGGGGTGGAATCCAAATGAGACATGCTGGTAAACGAAATTTAAGTTATGGTAAGTTTTTAATTTTTTGAACATTTCTATAAACAAACTAAAGTAGGTGGATCGATTTGCGCGTTTCGATGATTCAGGAAGCCGGATTATAGATTCAACCATAATGGGGTTATGTATGGGAGTTCAGATTAATGTTAAGACAAGTCCTGGAAAGGTGGGCAGAGATCACCAAGATCGGCGTAGCATTCTGACGCACGACACTGCAATGTGGATAACGCACTCTGGACGTAAAATGGCCCCCTCTTCGGATTTCTGGGCGGGAACTATATTGGGAGATGTTATTAAAAAGTGCAATACGGGAAGATGCAATATTTCACGAATCGGAGCGTGGAATGTTGGAACTATTTAGCAAACATGGAAGTTGGAATTTTAAAACTAAGATAACCAGTAGGCATTAATGAAGATCGATGACCAGAAACTGAAGACTTCTGGAGTGAAGACTTTAGCATAATACATACAGGATCCGTAGGAGGTAATCCGGGGATAGGAATTGTAATGAGTAAGAAAGTAGGATAGAGTATAGAAATTTACTTAAATAAATGATACATTAAACATGAAACCGGTACAAATGGTAATAGTGTCNGAACGCGGAGGCCGATTGTGCCTCTTTGTCGCTCGTTCCGCGCTCTCGCTTGCACTTCAAGCCTTAAATGGAACGCCTCAGAGCGAGGTAACGCCGCATGAATCATCTTTTTTCGTGCGTGCAGCCGGCTCCATCGAATTATAAGACGTTGTCACGTCAAAAACCAATAGGTAATTTCTTTAAAATAAACTTTAGTTTTTACCTCCATTCGTGTTGCTGATGTTCGAAATACGTGTCAAAAATCATCGACGACCACATAAAATTAATTTTCAGAACAACATTTTTTTTTAAACCGTACCTTATGCTCTTTGATATCCCTTGACTATGTGTGTGCAAAATGTTATGATGATTGATGGAGTAGTTAAGGCGTTAAATGGGAATAAACAAACAAACTCAGAATCTAGTTACATCCGGCGATCATTGGCCCTACTTATGGATCACGCCCCGACCATGAAACTATTCATTAGTATATAAGCTCATACATTTTCTAGCTCATGAAAGTCTCACTAACATCCAACCCTCTTAGGATTATCTTCCTATACTCCCCCCTCGGATAGAAATCTTTTTGAACTTCACCTCCTCCTCCCCCCAGCTATCGTCAGGCGATTTCAATGCTAAACACGTCTCTTCGGGCTGTCAACAAACCAATAAAAAAGGCACCTTCCTTCTTGCCAATGTTCTCGACTTCAACCTCACAGTTGAAGCCCTCCCTGACCCAACGTTCCTCCCAACCCCAACAATCAATCTTCTAACATCCTCAACATTTTCTTCACAAAAAATTTTAGTCTTTCCGCCGATCCTATCGTGCTTGACGTACTTAGCTAGGATCATCTTTCAGCCCTAATCGAAGTCGGACGCCCAATCAACAACCTCCAAACCACTTCACTAGACTGACTACACCTCCGCTACACCCTTGAAACATCTTCATTCAAGTGCACTTTAATTCGTACAAAAGCGGAACTCCACGAAGCTGTGAATCTTCTTTCAAATGAGACTACCCCCCACAATCAATCTTCTAACATCCTCAACATTTTCTTCACAAAAAAAGTTACTCTTTCCGCCGATCCTATCGTGCTTGACGTACTTAGCTCGGATCATATTTCAGCCCTAATCGATGTCGGACGACCAATTAACAACCTCCAAACCACTTCACTAGACTGACTACACCTCCGTTACACCCTTGAAACATCTTCATTTAAGTGCACTTTAATTCGTACAAAAGCGAAACTCCACGAAGCTGTGAATCTTATTTCAAATGAAACTACCCCCCACAATCAATCTTCTAACATCCTCAACATTTTCTTCACAAAAAATGTTACTCTTTCCGCCGATCCTATCGTGCTTGACGTACTTAGCTCGGATCATCTTTCAGCCCTAATCGAAGCCGGACGACCAATTAACAACCTCCAAACCACTTTACTAGACTGACTGCACCTCCGCTACACCCTTGAAACATCTTCATGTAAGTGCACTTTAATTCGTACAAAAGCGGAACTCCACGAAACTGTGAATCTTCTTTCAAATGAGACAACTAGCGCAATCGAGCTCTCTACTACCTCCCACTCCACGTCTGCCCCAGATAAAACCTTTTCCGCAGACATTCTTGCCCTCCTTAAGAGGAAAAACAGAAACCGCCGCCTGTGGCAAGGCACCGCAATCCCGCACATCGTGCCGAATTTAACTTGCCTCACAAAATTCTACAGCGCCCCTTTCGACTAATATATCGCCCAGGCAGAAGCACACCCCAAAACCACTTGGAAAGTGATCCGCTTTACCCAACACAGAGCTCCCCACTTCCCATCATTAAAGAGAAATGACTCCCCATACACTTGAGATGAGGAAAAAGCTGCAATCTTCGCAGACTCTCTCTGTCTCCAGTGCCCACTACCTAGCCTTGTGGATCTTGCCGAATTTCACAAGCGAATCAAAGCCACCTCTCGAAACTTCGTCCCCTCGTGAAATCATCTTCACCATCCAATCTCTGAAAAAGAGAAAGAAAAGCCCCTGGCGCGGACATAATTTCAAACGGTGGGTGTCTTAAAGGCCTTGTCACCAATACACATAAATGCACTATGCAATATCACAAACGCTATCATGCAGCTCCACCATTTCCCTTTGGTCTTGAAGGAAGCCTCAGTCATCTGTCTCCCCAAAAAAGGGAAGACCCTCAGAAATCCCTGAAGCTGCAGGTCCATGAGCCTGCTCAGTTCGCTGAGCAAAGTAGTGGAATCCATACTTCTAGACCGGCTTCTTGACCACGTGGAGCAAAACAATCTCCTTCCCGATTTCCACCACGGCTCCGGCTGGACATCCAACAGGCCTTAGGAGTCTCGCACGAAGGTCTCATTTCCAAGTTTATCGCCCTAAAAACCGCACACTCCCTTATCGGAGTTATTAGATCCTTTCTATCTGACAGATCTCTTCGTGTCCACGTTGGCCCTGCCTTATCCCCCAGCAAACCCATCATGGCCGGCGTCCCCCAAGTCTCCAAGCTGTCTGTTTAATTCAAACAATACTACGGAGCCCCGCAAATATTGACAAATTTCTGCCCCCTGCTCCTCAACCAAGAATTTATACAGATTTTACTAAATTGCTTTATGTCCCGTTTATTCAGTTGGGCAAGTAGATACTCTAGTGAGAAATTTGGAATAAGTTAAATTGGGATCTTGGACCAAAACAGACTTTATATATTTCGTCAAAATTCTTATTGCTGTTGTCGAAATCAATATTATACACAAATACAACAATTGAACAGAGCGTTATGAAAATTGATACTAAAAAATTTGGTAATACTTACTAGCTACACGTACACACAAAAAAAAATAAAAATATTAAATTACTTACATCATAAGCCCCAGCTTTGATCTGTGCATATAACCTATGTTGATCTTCGTCCCAGAATGGCGGATAACCCACAAGGAGAATATACAAGATGACGCCGCAAGCCCAAATGTCCACAGGTTTGCCGTAAGGCTCCTTTTTCAGAACTTCTGGGGATAAATATCCTGGAGTACCAGCAAAACCGAACCAAGCTTGTTGGTCACCCTGGACCTCTATGGCTAGACCGAAATCGGCTAACTTGACCGCCGCTCCTTTTGCTTTACTAGCCAAAAGAAGATTCTCTGGCTGAAACAAAATTGTAACGTACAAAAGGTGCTCAATGATTACACTAATCTATCATAATTCTTAAATATTCACTTTTTTCGATAAGGAATAGGTACGAACAATAAAGATATTACTATTAGTAAGATGAATATTTTAATTGGAATTTTTTTCATTAACATGTATAAAATACTAGCTTCTAAAGAAACATATTTTTAGATAACTTTTTGAATCATAGAAAATAGCGATTTTCATGTATATTCAGACTTTCAAAAATTTATAAATCGGAAAATATTACCTTTCCAAAAAAAATCAGACCTCATCGGGATTAAACCAAAGAATATAAAAAAATTGTTCTGGCCAAAAAGAAAAAAACAAACGTCATTTAAACAATATCTACCCGACCGGACTACTGGATGTCAACCTATATCGTTGTATTCAGAAAAATCTTCCGAACAAAATTGCGTCCGAATAATTTTTTCCCACTCACCAGCCCATATTGTCTGAATTATTAACACAATCCTGATTTTAACACATAATTGTATCTCAAAAAAGAACTTCAAATGATCTTTTCTTTCATGTCTAAAATATATGGTTTTACTTTCGCCACCATAACAACGTGTGATATTTTTGTAATAATATTGTTGTAATAATTACGAGACATTGTTTTGTAGTGCCAAGCTCAATGCATCAGTGAATGAATTATACCCGCTACAGACATAACCTCAAATTAATGAGAAAAAACTGTTGCTGCTGACACTCCTTCGCCGGGAATCGAATCCGCGCTATGGTCGGTGTTGCTGTCACTTCCTTGCAGAGTACCTACTGAGTAAAACCGGGGGCCTGGGTTCGATTCCCGGCGAGGGAGTGGCAGTAACAATAATTTCTCCTCATTAAGTTGAGGTTATCTGTAGTAATAATTACAGTTTTTGAGGCAGAATTTCTGCAAGAAACAAAGACTATTTTATCTAGGCTTCTGTCATATCTCCGACGATTATTTTAAGTCACGTAGTCACTGATAATTACATTGAGCATAAAACTAATGATATTATATTCTAGTATTTATTGATTTATAATTAGTTATATTCCTATCATAACCTTATAATCCTAATTTAATTTTGGCATATTATATATCCATTTTGATGTAAATAGAGCCCTTGTCACTCATTAGCAAGATTAAAGTTAAATGAATAAATGCACACATTTTCAGAAGAAAGAGTATTTNTTATATATCCATTTTGATGTAAATGGAGCCCTTGTCAGTCATTAGCAAGATTAAAGTTAAATGAA
Source organism: Agrilus planipennis (assembly GCF_000699045.2). Classification (NCBI taxonomy): domain Eukaryota; kingdom Metazoa; phylum Arthropoda; class Insecta; order Coleoptera; family Buprestidae; genus Agrilus; species Agrilus planipennis. The sequence continues at coordinate 503,848 of NW_020442458.1, read as the reverse complement.
TAAATGCACATATTTTCAAAAGAAAGAGTATTTACAAGGATCGGGAATAGAACACGTGCCACCGATGAGACACAGGCTGCCAATACGTGCCGTTCACGACGGAACCAATCAACAAATGCTTTTTGGGAAGGATCAGAATATAATCAATGAGAAAGCGTCTACACGTGGTATGGCCATTCTTTTAAAAAATTTAAAAACACGATTGGACCGTGCAGAAGGCATTCCCTATTGAGAAAGCCACATGCAATATTAACTTTCAATACGATCTTCCAATTCTCAAAGTAAACATCCTCACGACATCGTACTACCCTTACGTCCACTTGTTTAAAATGAAAAGCACATATTTGTTGAACCGAAAAACTTTCTCTTGTCCTCGAATGTTTACGTTGCTCGAAAAACTTTCTTTTCGTGTTATTTGACAATAAACAACTCAGTTTACAGCACACGTACTTATATAAAGTTTCAAAAAACGTTCTTGTATGTCAAAAACTAAATTTAATTAGCCTCATGATGTGGATTTTGGTGTTAGAGTTCTGAAAAGTACGTCTGCGAGGGATTATAAACGAAATAACAAACAACTATCGTATGTCACTATTAAAGATTTGAGAAAAAAAAAATAAAATTCTATAAAATAAGTACAACGTAATCTATTTAATTGACAACTTTATCAACACTTCACCTTACACCTTCTCGGGCATAAACGACTAGTCAGAGACATATTAAAAGCAGCGACAGAGGTAAAGAGGAATAGAGGTAGATCTAGATTAGAACGAGGTGCGTGTCCAACCAGTCTTAGAACTGACGACCTTATAATGATGATGATACAATATCGACAAATACCCGTTGTCTTCAATGATACACAGGTTTTATCTAACATGTCCCAACAAGCTTCGAATGGTGTTTATGTCAATCTCCCTTGTCTTTGGATATATTCTACGCCTTAGCCGTTTAGTTGTAGTTTTGCACCCATTACTACATACTTCCTGCTCAACAGTACCCAAGAATTCTCAATTGGTCCAACCTGTGGTACATTTGGCAGATTGTCGGTTTTAAACACAAAAGGTATGTTGTTAGTTCTTCCCAAACTCTAGTAGTTCTTGCATAATAGTAAGATGCTAAGCCGAGTGAAAAAACCATTTTATCATGTGGATGAGCCACATTAATAATCTGGAGTATCTTTTGGTAGATATTTTTCAGTGTAAATGTTGGTATAAACCGCCTCGCCCCTCACATGTCATACATAAGGTCTTAAGATTCCACCTTCTGATAAGTCACCCCAAACTAAAGTTTTGCTTTTTTCTGCTATGTATTTAATTATCTGAACAATTTTCTACATTATCGATGTAGAAACCATCGTTATTTTAATATTTTTCATCATTAGTTATGATGTTTGAAAAGTGATTTCGGTTCCGTGACTGATCTTCTATGTACTGTGGACATTCGCGTGATTTGCAAAAATACAAGACTAAGCCCAAGATCAATACTAAAACTGTCTTAATACAAGAAAGACCAAGATTAAAACCAAGACCGAACGAACAAGTTCGAAACTGCGCATTTATGAGTTAAACTATTTGAAGCAACTTTAATATACCTATTCTTCTTTTGGAACAAATCACTTCTTGTATTTGAAATTTTCAGATTGATTTTCTAGACTTTAACACGAAATATAAAAAAATTAATAATCTTTACCATTGTTTGAAAAAAGGGATCTACATGACCTGATAACACATGGTTGAAATATAGAGACGAACTAATTTTTTGTTTGATATCGCTAAAAGGTCAATTTATACGTTGGAGGAAGGGACAAAATTTATGCACTGGAGGAAAGATAAGTCCTCGAGTTTTCATAATTTTCCCAACTACCGACATTATTTTCTTTAAAGACAATAAGCTCGCATGTATGACAGAAAATTGCAGCATTTATTTTAACGGTAAATAGAAAAATTTGTACTCAGAATAATTATTCAAAAAAAAACGTAAGTAACAAATTAAATGAGCAAGATCAAGTATTGACACGCAAGTTTAAGACCAAGAAACTATGTCAGGAAGACCAAGACCAAAGCTAGAAATATTTGAGCAAGATCAAGACCAAGACCGAGTAAGCAAGACTAATATCAGCACGAAAACTGGGAGAGTCAGGACAGATCAAGCCGTTAGGCAGCGCACTAGTGACACCTGAACTACGAGGGTGCGTTTTTAAGTTCGCGAAATGGGTAGGTAGGTCATTAGTGAGGGTACTTACTCGAGTCATTACGAATTAAGCAATTCATTATTAGTATAAATACCAAGTTATATAGTACTTAGGTCAATTGTCTTTGAACTTTGAATTCGTCGACGAAACAAGTCAATCGGGAACAAATTTTGAAATATGGGGAAAATCGAGTACCGCGCTTTCATAATACCTTACCAAGCAAGGAAAATCAGTTCAAACCATACTGGAAGAGATGTCATCCTTTTACGGGGACTCTTGCCTAGACAAAACCATGATTTGCAAGTGGCATACCCTCTTTAAACAAGGCAGGGGCTTCCTTGAAGACGACCCACGGCCAGGCATTCATTAAGTCGAATAATTAATACTGGCAGATGCCCAACATAGAAGAAACAGCTCACAGAAATGGTAGGAGTATCAGGCACAACTATTTTTAAAATTCTTCACGATCATCTTGGCTTAATTAAAGTCAGCGCAAGAGGGGTGCCGAGAATGCTCACTCCGCCTCAAAAACAACAGCGTGTGGAGGATTCTCGCACGTTTTTGGACCTCTGTAGTGAAGATAAATATGGAGTATTGACTCGAATTGTTACTGGGGACGAAACTTGACTTCCAGATAGGACTCTATGCAATAACACAAAACGGCACATCATCACCAAAGAAGTTCAAACTGTCACTGCCGGCTGGGAAAATTATGCCGATAGTCTTTTGGGACTAACAAGGAATCCTGCTGATCGATTATAAAGGTAGAGGTGTCTCCATAACACGAAAATAGCATGCTTCATTCCTAGAGTGGTTAAAGTAAGCAGTCAAAGAAAAAAGAAGAGGAAAATTGACCAAAGCTGTCCTCCTTCTGCATCTTCGAAATTTCGGCTCATACACCCTTCAGTACTGACCTACCTCCCAGTAATTATTACCTATACCCAAACTTGAAAAAGGTTTTCGTGGAAAGAAATTTTCAAACGACAAAGAAGTGAAGGATGCAGTTTCGGCGTNACTCGGCACGTTTTTAGTTTTCAATAATATGGTCATTAAAAGCTTTCAAAAGTGCTTAAAGTTGACGCATCTTGGAGGACACGTATTTTCTATAGAAATTAAAAAATTAAAAAATGGTCTTCGACAGGCTTTAGAACAAAGCTTTATCTATCTTACTCGGCACGTTTTTAGTTTTCAATAATATGGTCATTAAAAGCTTTCAAAAGTGCTTAAAGTTGACGCATCTTGTAGGAAACGTATTTTCTATAGAAATTAAAAAATTTAAAAATGGCCTTCTACAGACTTTAGAACAAAGCTTCATCTATCTTACTACAAAATTTCAAACCTCTGTTCCATATATTAAACTCATGATATCTAGAACTGATAATCTGAACCCCCTTAATGTCGGCATCTATTGAGGACGTACAGTTGGTACGTGCCGAAGCGGCTTTTATAAAAAATCTAACCGAGTAGAAAAGGATTCGGTGTTATTTTTCAACGTATCAGCATCTTTTGAGTACATGGACATAGGACTAACTGTCTAGCCTCTCATGGGGGAAAGCTGCTGCCCATACAGTTATTTCGACCTAAGTCTTATTGTTATTTACTCATGTATACGATTGCTAAGCAAAATTCCATTATAAAGGAACGTTGCTNTTTCAAATGAGACTACCCCCCACAATCAATCTTCTAACATCCTCAACATTTTCTTCACAAAAAATGTTACTCTTTCCGCCGATCCTATCGTGCTTGACGTACTTAGCTCGGATCATCTTTCAACCCTAATCGAAGTCGGACGACCAATGAACAACCTCCAAACCACTTCACTAGACTGACTACACCTCCGTTACACCCTTGAAACATCTTCATTTAAGTGCACTTTAATTCGTACAAAAGCAGAACTCCACGAAGCTGTGAATCTTCTTTCAAATGAGACTACCCCCCACAATCAATCTTCTAACATCCTCAACATTTTCTTCACAAAAAATGTTACTCTTTCCGCCGATCCTATCGTGCTTGACGTACTTAGCTCGGATCATCTTTCAACCCTAATCGAAGTCGGACGACCAATGAACAACCTCCAAACCACTTCACTAGACTGACTACACCTCCGTTACACCCTTGAAACATCTTCATTTAAGTGCACTTTAATTCGTACAAAAGCAGAACTCCACGAAGCTGTGAATCTTCTTTCAAATGAGACTACCCCCCACAATCAATCTTCTAACATCCTCAACATTTTCTTCACAAAAAATGTTACTCTTTCCGCCGATCCTATCGTGCTTGACGTACTTAGCTCGGATCATCTTTCAACCCTAATCGAAGTCGGACGACCAATGAACAACCTCCAAACCACTTCACTAGACTGACTACACCTCCGTTACACCCTTGAAACATCTTCATTTAAGTGCACTTTAATTCGTACAAAAGCAGAACTCCACGAAGCTGTGAATCTTCTTTCAAATGAGACTACCCCCCACAATCAATCTTCTAACATCCTCAACATTTTCTTCACAAAAAATGTTACTCTTTCCGCCGATCCTATCGTGCTTGACGTACTTAGCTCGGATCATCTTTCAACCCTAATCGAAGTCGGACGACCAATGAACAACCTCCAAACCACTTCACTAGACTGACTACACCTCCGTTACACCCTTGAAACATCTTCATTTAAGTGCACTTTAATTCGTACAAAAGCAGAACTCCACGAAGCTGTGAATCTTCTTTCAAATGAGACTACCCCCCACAATCAATCTTCTAACATCCTCAACATTTTCTTCACAAAAAATGTTACTCTTTCCGCCGATCCTATCGTGCTTGACGTACTTAGCTCGGATCATCTTTCAACCCTAATCGAAGTCGGACGACCAATGAACAACCTCCAAACCACTTCACTAGACTGACTACACCTCCGTTACACCCTTGAAACATCTTCATTTAAGTGCACTTTAATTCGTACAAAAGCAGAACTCCACGAAGCTGTGAATCTTCTTTCAAATGAGACTACCCCCCACAATCAATCTTCTAACATCCTCAACATTTTCTTCACAAAAAATGTTACTCTTTCCGCCGATCCTATCGTGCTTGACGTACTTAGCTCGGATCATCTTTCAACCCTAATCGAAGTCGGACGACCAATGAACAACCTCCAAACCACTTCACTAGACTGACTACACCTCCGTTACACCCTTGAAACATCTTCATTTAAGTGCACTTTAATTCGTACAAAAGCAGAACTCCACGAAGCTGTGAATCTTCTTTCAAATGAGACTACCCCCCACAATCAATCTTCTAACATCCTCAACATTTTCTTCACAAAAAATGTTACTCTTTCCGCCGATCCTATCGTGCTTGACGTACTTAGCTCGGATCATCTTTCAACCCTAATCGAAGTCGGACGACCAATGAACAACCTCCAAACCACTTCACTAGACTGACTACACCTCCGTTACACCCTTGAAACATCTTCATTTAAGTGCACTTTAATTCGTACAAAAGCAGAACTCCACGAAGCTGTGAATCTTCTTTCAAATGAGACTACCCCCCACAATCAATCTTCTAACATCCTCAACATTTTCTTCACAAAAAATGTTACTCTTTCCGCCGATCCTATCGTGCTTGACGTACTTAGCTCGGATCATCTTTCAACCCTAATCGAAGTCGGACGACCAATGAACAACCTCCAAACCACTTCACTAGACTGACTACACCTCCGTTACACCCTTGAAACATCTTCATTTAAGTGCACTTTAATTCGTACAAAAGCAGAACTCCACGAAGCTGTGAATCTTCTTTCAAATGAGACTACCCCCCACAATCAATCTTCTAACATCCTCAACATTTTCTTCACAAAAAATGTTACTCTTTCCGCCGATCCTATCGTGCTTGACGTACTTAGCTCGGATCATCTTTCAACCCTAATCGAAGTCGGACGACCAATGAACAACCTCCAAACCACTTCACTAGACTGACTACACCTCCGTTACACCCTTGAAACATCTTCATTTAAGTGCACTTTAATTCGTACAAAAGCAGAACTCCACGAAGCTGTGAATCTTCTTTCAAATGAGACTACCCCCCACAATCAATCTTCTAACATCCTCAACATTTTCTTCACAAAAAATGTTACTCTTTCCGCCGATCCTATCGTGCTTGACGTACTTAGCTCGGATCATCTTTCAACCCTAATCGAAGTCGGACGACCAATGAACAACCTCCAAACCACTTCACTAGACTGACTACACCTCCGTTACACCCTTGAAACATCTTCATTTAAGTGCACTTTAATTCGTACAAAAGCAGAACTCCACGAAGCTGTGAATCTTCTTTCAAATGAGACTACCCCCCACAATCAATCTTCTAACATCCTCAACATTTTCTTCACAAAAAATGTTACTCTTTCCGCCGATCCTATCGTGCTTGACGTACTTAGCTCGGATCATCTTTCAACCCTAATCGAAGTCGGACGACCAATGAACAACCTCCAAACCACTTCACTAGACTGACTACACCTCCGTTACACCCTTGAAACATCTTCATTTAAGTGCACTTTAATTCGTACAAAAGCAGAACTCCACGAAGCTGTGAATCTTCTTTCAAATGAGACTACCCCCCACAATCAATCTTCTAACATCCTCAACATTTTCTTCACAAAAAATGTTACTCTTTCCGCCGATCCTATCGTGCTTGACGTACTTAGCTCGGATCATCTTTCAACCCTAATCGAAGTCGGACGACCAATGAACAACCTCCAAACCACTTCACTAGACTGACTACACCTCCGTTACACCCTTGAAACATCTTCATTTAAGTGCACTTTAATTCGTACAAAAGCAGAACTCCACGAAGCTGTGAATCTTCTTTCAAATGAGACTACCCCCCACAATCAATCTTCTAACATCCTCAACATTTTCTTCACAAAAAATGTTACTCTTTCCGCCGATCCTATCGTGCTTGACGTACTTAGCTCGGATCATCTTTCAACCCTAATCGAAGTCGGACGACCAATGAACAACCTCCAAACCACTTCACTAGACTGACTACACCTCCGTTACACCCTTGAAACATCTTCATTTAAGTGCACTTTAATTCGTACAAAAGCAGAACTCCACGAAGCTGTGAATCTTCTTTCAAATGAGACTACCCCCCACAATCAATCTTCTAACATCCTCAACATTTTCTTCACAAAAAATGTTACTCTTTCCGCCGATCCTATCGTGCTTGACGTACTTAGCTCGGATCATCTTTCAACCCTAATCGAAGTCGGACGACCAATGAACAACCTCCAAACCACTTCACTAGACTGACTACACCTCCGTTACACCCTTGAAACATCTTCATTTAAGTGCACTTTAATTCGTACAAAAGCAGAACTCCACGAAGCTGTGAATCTTCTTTCAAATGAGACTACCCCCCACAATCAATCTTCTAACATCCTCAACATTTTCTTCACAAAAAATGTTACTCTTTCCGCCGATCCTATCGTGCTTGACGTACTTAGCTCGGATCATCTTTCAACCCTAATCGAAGTCGGACGACCAATGAACAACCTCCAAACCACTTCACTAGACTGACTACACCTCCGTTACACCCTTGAAACATCTTCATTTAAGTGCACTTTAATTCGTACAAAAGCAGAACTCCACGAAGCTGTGAATCTTCTTTCAAATGAGACTACCCCCCACAATCAATCTTCTAACATCCTCAACATTTTCTTCACAAAAAATGTTACTCTTTCCGCCGATCCTATCGTGCTTGACGTACTTAGCTCGGATCATCTTTCAACCCTAATCGAAGTCGGACGACCAATGAACAACCTCCAAACCACTTCACTAGACTGACTACACCTCCGTTACACCCTTGAAACATCTTCATTTAAGTGCACTTTAATTCGTACAAAAGCAGAACTCCACGAAGCTGTGAATCTTCTTTCAAATGAGACTACCCCCCACAATCAATCTTCTAACATCCTCAACATTTTCTTCACAAAAAATGTTACTCTTTCCGCCGATCCTATCGTGCTTGACGTACTTAGCTCGGATCATCTTTCAACCCTAATCGAAGTCGGACGACCAATGAACAACCTCCAAACCACTTCACTAGACTGACTACACCTCCGTTACACCCTTGAAACATCTTCATTTAAGTGCACTTTAATTCGTACAAAAGCAGAACTCCACGAAGCTGTGAATCTTCTTTCAAATGAGACTACCCCCCACAATCAATCTTCTAACATCCTCAACATTTTCTTCACAAAAAATGTTACTCTTTCCGCCGATCCTATCGTGCTTGACGTACTTAGCTCGGATCATCTTTCAACCCTAATCGAAGTCGGACGACCAATGAACAACCTCCAAACCACTTCACTAGACTGACTACACCTCCGTTACACCCTTGAAACATCTTCATTTAAGTGCACTTTAATTCGTACAAAAGCAGAACTCCACGAAGCTGTGAATCTTCTTTCAAATGAGACTACCCCCCACAATCAATCTTCTAACATCCTCAACATTTTCTTCACAAAAAATGTTACTCTTTCCGCCGATCCTATCGTGCTTGACGTACTTAGCTCGGATCATCTTTCAACCCTAATCGAAGTCGGACGACCAATGAACAACCTCCAAACCACTTCACTAGACTGACTACACCTCCGTTACACCCTTGAAACATCTTCATTTAAGTGCACTTTAATTCGTACAAAAGCAGAACTCCACGAAGCTGTGAATCTTCTTTCAAATGAGACTACCCCCCACAATCAATCTTCTAACATCCTCAACATTTTCTTCACAAAAAATGTTACTCTTTCCGCCGATCCTATCGTGCTTGACGTACTTAGCTCGGATCATCTTTCAACCCTAATCGAAGTCGGACGACCAATGAACAACCTCCAAACCACTTCACTAGACTGACTACACCTCCGTTACACCCTTGAAACATCTTCATTTAAGTGCACTTTAATTCGTACAAAAGCGGAACTCCACGAAGCTGTGAATCTTCTTTCAAACGAGACTACTAGCGTAATCGAGCTCTCCACTACCTCCCATTCCACGTCTGCCCCAAATAAAACTTTTCCCGTAGACATTCTTGCCCTCCTTAAGAGGAAAAACAGAACCCGCCGCCTGTGGCAAGGCACCGCAATTCCGCACATAGTGCCGAATTTAACTCGTCTCACAAAATTCCACAGCGCCTCTTTCGACAAATACACCGGCCAGGCAGAAGCACACCCCAAAACCACTTGGAAAGTGATCCGCTTTATCCAACACAGAGCTCCCCACCTCCCACCATTTAAGCGAAATGACTTCCTATACACTTGAGATGAGGAAAAAGCTGCAATCTTTGCAGACTCTCTCTGTCTTCAGTGCTCCCCACTACGTAGCTCTGTGGATCTTGCCGAATTTCACAAGCGAATCAAGTCACCTCTCGAAACTTCCCTACTGTTTCCGATTTTAATACACGCCCCCTCGTGAAATCTTCTTCACCATCCAATCTCTGAAAAAGAGAAAGAAAAGCCCCTGGCGCGGACATAATTTCAAACGGTGGGTGTCTTAAAGGCCTTGCCACCAATACACATAAATGCACTATGCAATATCACAAACGCTATCATGCAGCTCCACCATTTCCCTTTGGTCTTGAAGGAAGCCTCAGTCATCTGTCTCCCCAAAAAAGGGAAGACCCTCAGCAATCCCTGAAGCTTCAGGTCCATGAGCCTGCTCAGTTCGCTGAGCAAAGTAGTGGAATCCATACTTCTAGACCGGCGTCTTGACCACGTGGAGCAAAACAATCTCCTTCCCGATTTCCACCACGGCTCCGGCTGGAAATCCAACAGGCCTTAGAAGGAGTCTCGCACGAAGGTCTCNGGGGGCCTGGGTTCGATTCCCGGCGAGGGAGTGGCAGTAACAATAATTTCTCCTCATTAAGTTGAGGTTATCTGTAGTAATAATTACAGTTTTTGAGGCAGAATTTCTGCAAGAAACAAAGACTATTTTATCTAGGCTTCTGTCATATCTCCGACGATTATTTTAAGTCACGTAGTCACTGATAATTACATTGAGCATAAAACTAATGATATTATATTCTAGTATTTATTGATTTATAATTAGTTATATTCCTATCATAACCTTATAATCCTAATTTAATTTTGGCATATTATATATCCATTTTGATGTAAATAGAGCCCTTGTCACTCATTAGCAAGATTAAAGTTAAATGAATAAATGCACACATTTTCAGAAGAAAGAGTATTTACAAAGATCGGGAATAGAACACGTGCCATCGATGAGACAGGCTGTCAATACGTGCCGTTCATCACTGAACCAATCAACCAATGCTTTTTAGGAAGGTTACACGGATCAGAATATAATCAATGAGAAAGCGTCTACACGTGGTCGGGTCATTCCTCTAAAAAATTTAAAAACACGATTGGACCGTGCAGAAGGCATTCCCTATTGAGAAAGCCACATGCAATATTAACTTTCAATACGATCTTCCAATTCTCAAAGTAAACATCCTCACGACATCGTACTACCCTTACGTCCACTTGTTTAAAATGAAAAGCACATATTTGTTGAACCGAAAAACTTTCTCTTGTCCTCGAATGTTTACGTTGCTCGAAAAACTTTCTTTTCGTGTTATTTGACAATAAACAACTCAGTTTACAGCACACGTACTTATATAAAGTTTCAAAAAACGTTCTTGTATGTCAAAAACTAAATTTAATTAGCCTCATGATGTGGATTTTGGTGTTAGAGTTCTGAAAAGTACGTCTGCGAGGGATTATAAACGAAATAACAAACAACTATCGTATGTCACTATTAAAGATTTGAGAAAAAAAAAATAAAATTCTATAAAATAAGTACAACGTAATCTATTTAATTGACAACTTTATCAACACTTCACCTTACACCTTCTCGGGCATAAACGACTAGTCAGAGACATATTAAAAGCAGCGACAGAGGTAAAGAGGAATAGAGGTAGATCTAGATTAGAACGAGGTGCGTGTCCAACCAGTCTTAGAACTGACGACCTTATAATGATGATGATACAATATCGACAAATACCCGTTGTCTTCAATGATACACAGGTTTTATCTAACATGTCCCAACAAGCTTCGAATGGTGTTTATGTCAATCTCCCTTGTCTTTTGATATATTCTACGCCTTAGCCGTTTAGTTGTAGTTTTGCACCTATTACTACATACTTCCTGCTCAACAGTACCCAAGAATTCTCAATTGGTCCAACCTGTGGTGCATTTGGCAGATTGTCGGTTTTAGACACAAAAGGTATGTTGTTAGTTCTTCCCAAACTCTAGTAGTTTTTGCATAATAGTAAGATGCTAAGCCGAGTGAAAAAACCATTTTATCATGTGGATGAGCCACATTAATAATCTGGAGTATCTTTTGGTAGATATTTTTCAGTGTAAATGTTGGTATAAACCGCCTCGCCCCTCACATGTCATACATAAGGTCTTAAGATTCCACCTTCTGATAAGTCACCCCAAACTAAAGTTTTGCTTTTTTCTGCTATGTATTTAATTATCTGAACAATTTTCTACATTATCGATGTAGAAACCATCGTTATTTTAATATTTTTCATCATTAGTTATGATGTTTGAAAAGTGATTTCGGTTCCGTGACTGATCTTCTATGTACTGTGGACATTCGCGTGATTTGCAAAAATACAAGACTAAGCCCAAGATCAATACTAAAACTGTCTTAATACAAGAAAGACCAAGATTAAAACCAAGACCGAACGAACAAGTTCGAAACTGCGCATTTATGAGTTAAACTATTTGAAGCAACTTTAATATACCTATTCTTCTTTTGGAACAAATCACTTCTTGTATTTGAAATTTTCAGATTGATTTTCTAGACTTTAACACGAAATATAAAAAAATTAATAATCTTTACCATTGTTTGAAAAAAGGGATCTACATGACCTGATAACACATGGTTGAAATATAGAGACGAACTAATTTTTTGTTTGATATCGCTAAAAGGTCAATTTATACGTTGGAGGAAGGGACAAAATTTATGCACTGGAGGAAAGATAAGTCCTCGAGTTTTCATAATTTTCCCAACTACCGACATTATTTTCTTTAAAGACAATAAGCTCGCATGTATGACAGAAAATTGCAGCATTTATTTTAACGGTAAATAGAAAAATTTGTACTCAGAATAATTATTCAAAAAAAAACGTAAGTAACAAATTAAATGAGCAAGATCAAGTATTGACACGCAAGTTTAAGACCAAGAAACTATGTCAGGAAGACCAAGACCAAAGCTAGAAATATTTGAGCAAGATCAAGACCAAGACCGAGTAAGCAAGACTAATATCAGCACGAAAACTGGGAGAGTCAGGACAGATCAAGCCGTTAGGCAGCGCACTAGTGACACCTGAACTACGAGGGTGCGTTTTTAAGTTCGCGAAATGGGTAGGTAGGTCATTAGTGAGGGTACTTACTCGAGTCATTACGAATTAAGCAATTCATTATTAGTATAAATACCAAGTTATATAGTACTTAGGTCAATTGTCTTTGAACTTTGAATTCGTCGACGAAACAAGTCAATCGGGAACAAATTTTGAAATATGGGGAAAATTGAGTACCGCGCTTTCATAATACCTTACCAAGCAAGGAAAATCAGTTCAAACCATACTGGAAGAGATGTCATCCTTTTACGGGGACTCTTGCCTAGACAAAACCATGATTTGCAAGTGGCATACCCTCTTTAAACAAGGCAGGGGCTTCCTTGAAGACGACCCACGGCCAGGCATTCATTAAGTCGAATAATTAATACTGGCAGATGCCCAACATAGAAGAAACAGCTCACAGAAATGGTAGGAGTATCAGGCACAACTATTTTTAAAATTCTTCACGATCATCTTGGCTTAATTAAAGTCAGCGCAAGAGGGGTGCCGAGAATGCTCACTCCGCCTCAAAAACAACAGCGTGTGGAGGATTCTCGCACGTTTTTGGACCTCTGTAGTGAAGATAAATATGGAGTATTGACTCGAATTGTTACTGGGGACGAAACTTGACTTCCAGATAGGACTCTATGCAATAACACAAAACGGCACATCATCACCAAAGAAGTTCAAACTGTCACTGCCGGCTGGGAAAATTATGGCGATAGTCTTTTGGGACTCAGCAAGGAATCCTGCTGATCGATTATAAAGGTAGAGGTGTCTCCATAACACGAAAATAGCATGCTTCATTCCTAGAGTGGTTAAAGTAAGCAGTCAAAGAAAAAAGAAGAGGAAAATTGACCAAAGCTGTCCTCCTTCTGCATCTTCGAAATTTCGGCTCATACACCCTTCAGTACTGACCTACCTCCCAGTAATTATTACCTATACCCAAACTTGAAAAAGGTTTTCGTGGAAAGAAATTTTCAAACGACAAAGAAGTGAAGGATGCAGTTTCGGCGTATTTTTCAAACAACAACAAACATTTTTTTTCGAAAGTATACGTGAGTTGTTAATTGAAAGACTGAAAAAATGTATAAGGTAACAGGTAAATTTTTTTGAAAAGGAAAAATAAATTCAAACTTTTATTTCCACTTCTTACCTCCCCATTCAGCGAACTTGAAAATGCCCCCTCGTATTTATAGCACGTCTGACCAGATCATATAAATATGTATTTGTAGTGTGATTGACTGTTAAAAAAACTGGCTTTTGTTATTTAATTGGCTTATTTTGTCAAGGGTGTCTTTGAAAGTGGATAAGTGACCCAATAGAAAAAGAGTTTGACTTCAGTCAATTCAGGAATGTACGGTATTACTAATCGTTTATTAACGACTATAAGAAAAATATAAAGTCAAGCTAACATCTTAGTGTTTATTTATACTTATTTTAACCACCAATAAAAGTTTCTGGCATACATTAATAATTAATCAAGGGATCATTAGAACGAATGAAGTTTGTTGAGTATTTGATCACGTTTGTCTTGGAATTTCGATAAAAACTTAATCAAGTAGTCCAAAGGCAAGGGCTGATCGATAAAAAAAAATATGAATAAATTATTCGAAGAAGTTTTCGTTAGTCTGCCGGTCCATGAGGAGAACAATATTTCTCTGCTTCCCATTAAGTTTTTTAATCTTCTGAATTTCAATACAGATCGCAGTGAAAGAGTAACAAGTATACTCAGTTTTTGACGGGACAACGTCTTATAATTCGATGGAGCCGGCTGCACGCACGAAACAACATGACTCATGCGGCGTTACCTCGCTCTGAGGCGTTCCATTTAAGGCTTGAAGTGGAAGCGAAAGCGCGGAACGAGCGAGAAAGAGGCACAATCGGCCTCCACGTTCGGCAGCGTTCGACATCTGTCTCTCTCCTACTTAAGTGAGCGATATGTCCGCGTGGACAGCTGCTATACAATAATACATTTACATGTTTTTGTCAAGTATGAAGTGCAGTGAAAAGTGAATGTGGTGTCAATTGTTTATAGCAACGATAATTGCGGCGATAAAGGTAATGATTCTTTCGATATTAAATATATGTTCAGTGATATATTGTCGAATTGAAGCTAGAGTTACAAAAATTTTAATGATGTTTAAAAGTTGTAAATAAAAGTTGTAAAACAATTGCTCAAAGCACATTCATACTTGTAAAAACTATGTACATTGGAAAAAAATAAATAAAAATTGACATAATTGTATTTATGCGTACAAATAAATGTAACTTGATCAATTCAATTGTGATTTCCATTTACCTCCTTCTCTATATCCATACAAAATATCTATCAAACAAATAAAATTAAAATTTTCTTTTGAAAGATGAAACTATTCCATCAGTATTTTCTTATGGCGTTGTCATGTTCAACTATCGTCAGTAAACCGACATTACAGACAACCAATTTTTTTTTATATATGCTTTCCTAAAATTCTGGGTACGGTACATCTTTTTCCAAAGCTCTGTGAAGAATACCTACTCGAACAAACTAACGTAATAAAACTTAAACGAGCCTAGATAGCAGTATTGTTAGAGGCAACGCATCGACATTATTCCATCATCGAATATTTATCATTATTATTATTATGATCATGCATATTTACTTATGGGCTGTCTAGCAACTTTCGACATCGACATCGACATCGACCTCGATCGACTGTTAGATTTGTCGCTCGGCGATTTTATCATTCATACGAGATAAATGTTAGACCTCGTACAGATATAAACTATCTAAGTAGATTTTTTTAATAATAAGTAATTTAGGGTATCTTCTTCAACTCAAGCTCTTCTTGTAGGTCGGTGTTCTGTCGCAAGAAGAGCATCAATACAAAATTCTAAGTTATAACATGTTTTACGGGCTCCAACAGCCACTACAAGAATAAATACAAACAAAAGTAGTAGAACATTTCAAAATTGAACAAAAAACAATGGGATGAAAGTGATTTTTAAAAGAACTTTTGGATATGAATGTTGTAATTTAGATTGAATTGAAGACTATTGAAAAACATACCATGTTTGTTACAAAAACATTTTATTAATTGTCCTCAATAATTACTTTGTCATATTGTGACTTCTTTAGTTGAAAGAATACAAGTACCGTAGATTAAATAAATA
>NW_020442458.1:466179-486175 GCF_000699045.2 Agrilus planipennis | reverse complement strand
ACACACAAATGTTCAAAATTATGCATTTATAAATAAAATATAATTACAAAAAATTAATATTAAATCGATTTAATTTCATTCCACTACATATTACCTCAAGTTTATCAAGGCAAAGATCTTTTTCGCTTTTTATCGTCATTAGGGCATCCTGCCTCTCCTCTTTAATAGTGGACCTGGTCGAATTTTTAACTAATTTAAGTAAGCTAATTTTTCTTTTGTTCAAAGCCACCGAAAATTTCGCTGTAAATATTAGCTGACAAAGACGATAAGTTTCTTCAATAGCTACTTTATATTTAACACCTACCTTCATGATGTTTTACGTAAAAGTTTCACTTGTCTTTTTGTCTAAAGGGTTTGTGAGAATGATTAAGATTGGATTAAAACGTTCTAAAACCATTTTGAGTTCATGTTGTAAAAAGTTTGTAATTTTATCTTTAACGCTTAGCTTCGTTGGATTCACAGTTATCAATATTTGTCGAAATTATTCGTGTTTTCGGTGATGTATTTAAAAATTCTGTTCTGCATTGATTTTAACTTTTCTAACAAAAATTTTGGAAATTTCTATCAGGTATAGAATTACATCTTTCTCTTGCCTTACTTAACTAATGGATTCGCTGGTTCTATTAGTAATGTACATATATTATGTCTACAATGTTCTATCTTGGTATTTTTGCATACCAGGACAGATTTACGAATTATTCCGCAAGTCGCTATTGATTAAGCACTGTCTGCGATCAAATGCTTCTAGTAACCGACTTACTATGGGGCATTTGACTCGAAATATTGACCAGAAGTCCGATTTATTGATGATACTGTAATGGTAATTTCTGCTACCTGCGGGAGTTCAGTGAACACCGAACTAAGGATCGTTAATACTTTTATGGTCCTATGCCCTTTTGTAATTTTAATACAACTCGTATACACGAATGATCTTCGAGTTTTTCAAGCAGTTTTACCTACAGACGTTTTTACACGAAATTATGAAAGAAATCTATTTTTAACATATTTCCTAATTAATAGCACAAGTTGAAAAATACAACTGAGTAGATATTGGGAGAAGCATCCCCCGGCACCCCTCCATTTGGCTAGGGCTCTGATAAATACGTTAGCTGCAAAGCAAAACGTGCTTCCGAAAATAACTGTCAAGATGAATCTTTACTGTTGATTCTTTAAAAAACCAAACTCTATGCACAAATGTAAAGATATGCAGAAAACTGTTTTTAATATTATATAAATGCTGCATTCCATTATTTATTTTTTCTGCTAATGTTATTATGGGACAAACTGGATTCATCAAAAGGTACCACAGACGTAGTATTTTTTTCAAACCTCGACATCGCTGACTTTATGAAGGGCGCTACCGAAAATTTGCTTAGAGGTATCAGAAACCGTAAAGCCGAATATGTATTTTATCTCCTTCAAAGTAATCACCACCAGATACTATGCACTTGTGCCAACGTTTCTTCCAATCCTCGAAGCATTTCAAAAAATTTTTTGTGATCTTGTTCAGCTCCTCCATCGATGCCGTCTTCATCTCCTCAATTGTAGCGTAGCGTCGTCTTTTGCTAGACTTCTCCAGTTTTGGGAACAAAAAAAAATCAGAGGGACCAGATCTGGGGAATAAGGTGGCTGCGGCATTATTGGCGTGTTGCTTTTGGCTAAAAATTCGCGCATAAGCAACGATGTGTGAGCAAGGGCGTTATAATGGTGCAAAAGCTATTTTTTGTTCTCCCACAAATTGCGTATAACTTGCAGGTAATATTCCTTATTGACCGTTCTACTATACCATGTGGCAAGAACTCACAATGCACCATGCCCCTGCGATAGAAGAAAACTGTAAGCAAAACCTTCACATTCGACCTAACTTGGCGCGCTTTTTTCGGACTTGGCTCGTGCGGCAGCTTCCATTGGGAAGATTGAGCTTTAGTTTCCACGTCATAACCATAAACCCATGAGTCGTCACCAGTTATGACCCTCTGTCTCATGTCCAAATCATTGATAAAAATCGAATTGCAGGAACCAATCGATATGTTTAGGTCCTCAGCAACTTCTCTAACGGTGATTCGACGTTTGGCCAATACTATTTTCTTCACTTCATCAAAATTGTTGACTTGCTCGGGAGTCCAGCACGCTCTTGGTCGTTCACATCTTCTCGGTCCTCTGAGAACTTTTTGTTCCACCGATAAACGTTACTTGGGTCCAAGATAGCTTCACCATATACCACAGTCAACATTCGGAATGAGTCCGGGCACTTAATTTTGTTTTTCACTCAAAATTTGATGTAGATTCTTTGATCCATTTTTGGGAACAGGCAAAAATTGATGACGAGCCAAAACACGTGCAAGCAAAGCAGCCGTCAAAAATTAACTGAACATTCGACATGGCACAACAGATGAGTACCAACATAACGCCAGAAAAAACTCGAAAAACGAATAAACTGTAGCGAGCACGAGTGTGTTGGTGTGCGATCGGGCACACGTGTGCATAAACGATTTATCGATTCGCCGACTAGCCGCGGGCGCCTTTCTTCGTGTGCGCCGTATTTGTAAATGTGTGTGTCGTACCTGCGTTCTGGGAATGCAGTTAAAAAGTTCAAAGAAAAAAATAAACTAATCCGGATGTTTCCAGACGGTTCCAGAAAGTAAACAAAAGAGTATTTAAAGGAAGAGACGATTGCCGGGAAGAAAAAAAATACATTGACCGTTGCAGAAGTGAATCCAGAAATAAATTGGCAGTGAAATAAATAGCGCAGTGAATAATGATATATCAACATTAGTGTAAATAAATAGTTTTTGTCGTTATCAGTCTTAGAAGTAATTTTTGTTAAACCCACGAACATTACAATACGTAACCCGCGGATATTCAAAATTCGCCTCCTCGTATATAAAATGTTCGGTACACAAGTTCGAATCGCACTTGATCGATTTTTTATTTTACAATCAACAATAAATATAAACTGACCTTTAGATCTCTATGTACAACCCCGTTTTGATGGCAATGGTTTACAGATTCCAATATCTGTTGTATACAATGCGAGGCATCCGCTTCGGAGTAGAATTCCCTCGCAACGATGTCTTCGAACAATTCGCCGCCAGTGACTCTGCAATAACATCAAAAATTTACGATACCAGCTCGTCATACATTTATCCGATCCACTACTTACAGATCGAACACTAAATAATGAAAATTTTCTTCCTGTATACTGTCATGCAGTCTCACTGAAAAGGAAAAGAAAACTTCAATTACTGTTATGGAAGAAACAAACAAAATAACTATATCAATAACGAATAAACGCCGGCAATGAAGAATAAACGTTAAATTCTTGTATAGCAATTCTGGATCCTGACTATAAAATTATCAAGCTTGGCACACTTGGCTCCACTAATTAGTTGGTCATGAAATTATTGAGCTCATGGTTGTAAACAAAATGACTAAATTTTAGAAATAGGTACTACATGAATTCGTTGAGATTTGGACATAAGGACATCAGTGTCGANCCAGATTTCACTAGCAACTTATTGGTTCCCTACTTTAATCACTTATTTCTAACTCCTCCTTATCACCCTTTCTACAATCTCTTTTCAAAAACTAAAGTCAGTTCTGACCTGTGCTTCCTAACTTCAATTTCAACTTCTACTTTCAAATTTCTAGTCTTTATTTCATTTTCTGTAAATTAAATACTTTGCCGTTTTCACGCATTATTTTATTAAATCACCACCTATTATCAGAACACATCAAATCCAAACATCTAAGAACATCAATGTCGATTGTACAAGCTTCTGTATTTTAATTATGATACCTCACACCATAACCGAACTTACGGCTTTGCTACACAGCACTTTGGCATGACAATTAGGAAATCCTATCTCATTATAGCCTAACATAAATTCATGGTCCACAGCAATTTACACATGTTGACCAGGGAAACCTCTAATCATAATATAACCTGAACTATTGGTATACTATATTTGATGAGTATTCCAGAATATTTGAACGGTAACATCTGGAGGCACTATAGAGTGCATCTCGTGATAGCATCAGAACGTACGGGTTGTAAGAACTATTCAAAAAACGAGCCCCAGTTAATAAGTCGTCAATTATTTATTGAGAACACTCATCAGGTTGACGGCAGCGTTATCGTATCGTCCTTCTATACAGCAAGCATCAAGTGACGTACCTACTGTGACCTTCGCAACAGCTAGTGCGCCAACAAGCCAATTGTAAGTGATATCGATTGATATAGAACGGGGTAGGTACAAAGATGAAAAAGGGCCCGTTCTCGACTAGTACGATACGAGACGATTCGATTCAGATGTAATCAAACATGATATTTGCAGTGGCGTACACAGAAATTACGTATAATTAAGAAAAAACGAAACATGTGCTGGGACACATAGTAGAAGTGAAACTTCAACAGACAAGTGCAAAAAGGATGACAACGGACAAGAAGGCTATCATTTGTTATAAACATTCTTGTGGGGCTGAACTATGAAAATTTTCTTAATTCTTGACGAAAAGATAACTTAAAATACCCAAGTTTAAGAAGCTGATAATGTTGTGGAATTTTTAATATAGGCCTTGAGTTGAGTATTTTCTTTGTCGTTAAAAGTGACAAAATGTCATGAAATTTGCTAGAAACATTGTTAGGGGTATAAAAAATGTCATAGGGTACCTTTAATTCAGAAGAAAAAATGCTATTCCCGAGGGAAAGAAAAATTAAGTTTATATAGTGGTCGATAATCTTTGACCGTATATAAGACCAAGGCGAGCGAAGCCGCGGGTAAAATCTAGTTAATCATATATATGAGATTTCTTTTTCTTTCTGAGATACGGACAATTTAAAAGGTACTAGGCAGTTTTTTATTTGTACATAAAATCTAAGCAATTTCTTATTTTCATTTCTTTAAGTATCCAACCATGAAAGCCAACTGTAATAAATAATACAGGCAGGGCATTATTATTATTACAACAAACTCGTATATAGTAGTAGTTTCCAAAGTTTCCAAGAGTAATAACGAAAAAGGAGGAAAACGTTACTATTCTAGCACACACCATCTCAGCAAAAAAAACCAACAGATTTATCGGTTAAGCTCTTTCGTTGCTGATAAGTTGGAGAATATATGGCGAACCAAAAAGTACGAGGACGTGACTATGTTACATATAGGTTCGTTAAGCCAAAAATAAAGTTTACGATCTTGTAATCCGTGTGGCGTAAAAATGACTGCCTGAATTCTTGTATCTAAGCAAATATAACGCCCGTAAAAACCAACTATGTAATTAAAACCCAACATACTCTCACAGTTATTTATAGATTTTTTTTATTCGAATGGTACTTTTTGTAGACTATGTTATAATGATGTACCTACAGGGTGTTTCAAGTATTCGAAGGTCTCGATTTTGATTTTCATTTTCACAAGCTGCTTAAGAAAAATAAGAATGTGCAAAGGAAGAAGAAATAGAGATTAAGTATCATCAAGACAGGAGACGAAAAATTAGAGGAGGTCACTGATTTTCGGTATCTAGGAGGTCAGATAATTCAAGATGGAAGGAGCAGTGAAGACATAAAACAAAGTATAGCGCAGGATCTAGCCGCCTTTAGCAAAAAGGAGTCATTTCTATGCTCGCGAGCGGTTAATTTAGAAATTCGAAAAAGACTGTTAAAGGTGTATGTCTGGAGTACGGCTCAGTAGGGATGCCAAACGTAAACACTAGAAAAGAAAAAGCGTTCGTTACAGGCAAATAATGAGGATACCGCAGATAGAGTAGGTTAGAAATAAGGAGGTAATAAGAAATAGGCGGTAGGACATCTTCTCAGACAAGAAAGGCTAGTTAGAAACGTATTGGAAGGAGAAACAGGAGTTAGGAGGGTGGACCCAGATTAGATTACTGTTCACAAAAAGTTAAGGATGTGGAATCTAGTTTTAAGGAAATACGAAGACTGGCTTACCATAGAAAAGAGTGAAGGTGCGTGTCCAACTAATTTTAGAGCTAACGATAATGATAAAGCTAATAATGCCGGTGAACAAGTACCATCGAGTTACACCAGAGGGTAAGAAGGAAAAAGCTCTTGAGTTTCCTTTTAGGAATAGTGAGATTGGATGCGTGGTGGTGGTGGTTAGGGGAAAAAAGGCGAAACGGACGAAGTGGAAACATAACAAACTCTTCTTAAATAAATCCGGTTGTAAAAGCCGTAGTTCCTTCTATGATAAGCTAAGCACTAAACATTGTTAAGCAGTGTTTAATAATAACCGCTTAATAGAAATAGTATTCTAGCTTTTACAGTACCGTTGAAGTAGTTTAAAATAATTATGAATTCCTATTTATTCTACACAACATATGTGTAGAACAAACAGAAAAGCTCAAAACCCCAACGCCAAAACACGACACTGTAGTTGTCCGAAGCACTTTTCGATAACAAGGTTACCTTCTTCAGGGAATGAAGTAAACATATTTGTAATTTAGCAGGAATGATAAAACTAAACTGTTTTTTCTATACAAGTTATATAATATGTCATCATCATCCGTCAGTCCTAAGACTGGTTGGACACATACCTCCACTCATTCCTAACATGGGTAATCTATTTGCAAACAGTAATCCAATCTAGGTCTACCCCTACTCTTCTTAACTCCTGTTTCTGCCTCTAATGTTTCTGACTAGACCTTCATGCTTGGGAAGGTGTCCTTCCAAACTATCTCGCCTCTTTCTTATTGACTTCAATAAAGCTCTCTGTTCTCCTATTGTTTCAAATACCTCTTCATTTGTAACCTTCTTAATTAACAGTATCCCCATCATTCACCTTTAACACCACATTTCGAAGACTTCTACCCTTTTCCTCCCAGTCGCGCCCACCGTCCATGTTTTGCATCCATACAGCGTCGCGCTCCAAACATACACCTGTGGCGATTTCATATTTTTTACAATAACAATTATTATTTTTGAGTGAAGTGTTGAGTGTGTTTTGTATATTTGTTGATGTATGTGAAAACTGTATTACTTGTATTTGTGTGTTTGGAGTATTTGTAAATGTTTGTGTATTGTTGTCATTGCAAATTTCATTGTGAATAAAATAATTCGAAGTGGTCTGTATTCTGTCGAAACTGCCAGACGCGGATCGCGATTTCGATCTTTTTGGATCTCATCAGCGCGTCGCAGGCAGCTCCGACAGAACACAGACCAACNATCACTGGCAGGGGGGTGTTGTGGCGATTTTATAATTTTTTATAGAAACAATTATTATTTTTTAAAGTGAAGTGTTGAGTGTATGTTTGTATATTTGTTGATGTCTGTGAAAACTGTATTTGTGTGTTTGGAATTTTTGTAAATATCTTTGTGTATTGTTATCATTGTAAATTTCATTGTGTGTTATATTATTGTTGTGTAAATATTCTTCCCTTATAATTCTATTTCTATACTTACTATTTACCTGCTCGCTTTAACGACTATTTAATTGCCTTCGTACTTTCCTATAATCTCTTAATAACATTTCAACCCTTGTATACTAACTGCATGACATCTATAATCCTTACTTTTCCTAATTGCTATTTTATGATGGGTCTCTTCGGTTATTTCAGTTCAAACTTAACTTCTTGGTATTTCTTCTAATCGTCATTTCCAGATTTCACTAGCAACTTATTGGTTCCCTACTTTAATCACTTATTTCTAACTCCTCCTTATCACCCTTTCTACAATCTCTTTTCAAAAACTAAAGTCAGTTCTGACCTGTGCTTCCTAACTTCAATTTCAACTTCTACTTTCAACTTTCTAGTCTTTATTTCATTTTCTGTAAATTAAATACTTTGCCGTTTTCACGCATTATTTTATTAAATCACTCCACCTATTATCAGAACACATCGAGTCCAAACATCTTTAACTATCTTTTTCGAATTTCTAAATTAATCGTTCGCCAGCATAGAAGTGACTGCTATTTATGAAGACGACTCGACCCTACGCTATCCTCTTCGCTTTAATCTTTCGTCTCCTATCTTTATATTTGCTCCTTCCCTACTTATTCTTCCCTTGCAAATCACTATTTTTGTTTTACTTTTATTTATTTTCATACAGTACTTTTTTGTCAATACCGCATCCATTTTATTTAAAGCAATCTCTAACTGCTCCTTGCTAGATGCTAATACTGCTACATCATCTGCAAATCTAAGCATATTAATCTTTTGCCCCTGTATATCTATCTCTACAGTTGTACTGTATTTAATGATGTTGATCGCGTCCTCGATGTATAATATGTAGATAGGTTACATTTTAATTTTTTTATTGGTCATAAAAGTTGTATATGTTATAAACATTTAAAATTATGTTATTTCATGGAAAATCGCGTAAACATAGTCATGGGACAATGCTCGTTTTTAATAAAGGATATGATAAATATTTTCTTTTTCCTGTTTAAAATTACATATTATAATTATAAATACAAAGTCCATGGGACTAAGTTGACAAACTACTTGATCTTCAGTAATTTTATTTGCAGCAATATGTGAAGAAATTGATCTTTTAAAAGATGATGGTGTAGACACGTATCTGGAAAGAAAACGTGAGGATTAAGAATCCCAACTTCGCCGTCGACAGAAAAATATCTTTTGACTGATTTTCTTGCTAGTGGCTATCCGTAAGTTGGTAGAAAACTTAACAATGGGTATTTCTGGCATTTTCCGGACTAAGCCAGGATGAGGAATGTCTTGTACGGAATTTTATTTAATCTGAAACAACTACACAACTTCCAAAAAGAGAGGAAATAACAAACTATCTTGAGAATTTCTACAGAATACAACGATCAACTGTTCTTCAAGATACAACTTTTATTATTTCATCCAATCATAAGGTTGCTTAGTCCTAAATAGAAAATATATTGTATTCTTTTGGGAGTAGGGAGAGAAACTCAAATAACTGGAGATGTATTCAGTTTTAGAAGGAAGAGAAGCCTTGTTAATACCTCAGTAGTGGTGTGGAAATTTGCCTCGATAAAATTGCAATTATCCAGATACCTAACTTGCATTTTTTTCTTTGCGTAGTGCTGTCTGTAATGTATTTATTTAATTTAGTCTAAACAATATGTGTAGTACTAAGATGTTTATTTTAGATGTTCGATAATCGGCAATGTTTACATTCTCAATCCATGTAGCTGCAGAGTTTTTAACGTACTACGCTTTTCGGTAGACGTCTACGCCCTCCAAAGCTCGGTACTTATTTCTGTTACACCCTGTATGAAATATACAAGATATTCTAGACATTTGCACAGAATCAGCCACGGTAAAGGTCTAGGTGATGCCCCCCCTCTTCGGGGAGGGGGATTGAAAAAGGGTGGTCACGTGAGTAAAACCCCATAAAAAAATTACCGCGATCTCATCCCCATAAAAAGTTATTGGAGTTGAATGTTGATTATTTTGACAATTTTCATACACTATAACTCAAATAAAATTCAATGAATTAATTAGTAAATATCAAGTGGGTGGAGGTGGGCGATCAATGAGGGTGGTCACTTGAATAAAACCCGATAACATAACCTAACCTAACCTATTGATAAAGATATTTTTTTTTAATTTTTAAAAAAATGACATAAAGTTAATAAGCGATTGCTCCTAGCAGGTATGTTTTAGAATGTGACAGATTCACATTCTATATACATAAACTTACCACAAGTATTTAATTGAAATATATGTACATATACATATGCATATTCGAAGATATATTCCTCTTAGATTATTAATATCGAAGTTGCACAGGAAGTTACTAAATGTCTAT
Organism: Agrilus planipennis; assembly: GCF_000699045.2. Classification (NCBI taxonomy): domain Eukaryota; kingdom Metazoa; phylum Arthropoda; class Insecta; order Coleoptera; family Buprestidae; genus Agrilus; species Agrilus planipennis. Next base: position 476,421 of record NW_020442458.1, on the reverse strand, counting down.
TTCCGTTTATCGATGAACTTCTGACATATTCTGTAATTACACCACAGGTCAGTCGGAAACTTTGCATCAATTTATAACAAACTTAGAGCAGTACGAAATGACGCTGTAACGCATTCAATTCTGTATATATGGTGATTTATGTCAATTTAAAAGTGGTTTTGCTGATGGAAACAGGAAATTATAGTTTTAATGTAGGTAGTTATTATATATAATATATGAGCCAATAAAGTATAAGTTAAACAAAAACAAGATAGATGCTAATAGAAACCAGTGCTAGAATGTGCTCCATAATCGTAGATATATCGGAGAAAGTGCTATTGGATTTCCGAATTTTTGGGCATCGGATGAGGTAGTACTGAATTCCAAAGAATCGAGTACCAATGAAGACACATTGGGAACCAGAAACTAGAATTATCGAGTATGAAATGAAGGTCCACACTAAAAGAAATATTTTTTGCAATACGTGGTGAAAACGCTATGTAGAAATAAATAGATAATAAAATACTTAGTTCCATTTATACGGTAGTGGGCTACACCATTACATTGCCTAATTCAAATAAAATTAAAAGATCCTTTAATATTTTTTTGTTGCATAGAAGATTTGTAGATTTAGAAAAGACTTTTGACAATGTTAAATGGGACAAGACCTTAAATATACTAAAATGTAGGGAAGAGTTATAGAGATAGATGTGATACTTAGTTTGCATAAAGAGCAATAGGCAGTTATATATCTGGATCTGTAATCTAAAGAAGTAGATATTAGGTAGGGATGTACAGTGTCACCGCTACTTTTTAACCTATACATCGAAGACGCGATTAACATTATTAAACACAATACAACTGTAGGGATAGATATACAAGGGCAAAGGATTAGTGTGCTTAGATTTGCAAATAATACAGCAGTATTAGCATCTAGCAAGGAGTTAGAGATAGCTTTAAATAAAATGGAAGTGGTATTGATTAAGAAGTATTGTATGATAATAAATAAAAGGAAAACAAAAATACTGATTTGCAAGGGAGAAAAAAATAGGGAAAGAGCGAATATAAAGAAAGGAGAGGAAAAATTCGAAGAAGTGGCCGATTTAAGGTATCTAAGAAGTCAGGTAAGTCAGGACGGAAGGATTAGTAGGGATCTAAAGCAGAGAATAGCGCAGGGTCGAGTCGCCTTCAATAAAAAGAAGTCATTTCAACGCTCGCGAACGATTAATTTAGAAATTCAAAAACGATTGTTAAAGGTGTATGTCTGAAGTGCGGCGCTGTATGGGTACGAAACAAGTCAATAAGAAATAGGCGAGATAGGTTAGTAGGAGACCTTCTCAGGCATGAAGGTCTAGTCAGGGATATATTAGAGGCAGAAACAGGAGTTAGGAGGAGTAGAGGTAAACCTAATTTAGATTACTGTTCACAAATTGTTAAGGATGTGGAATGTTCTAGTTTTAGGGAAAGCGAAGATTAGCTCAGGATAGGAAAGTGTGGAGGTACGTGTTCAACCAGTCTTAGGACTGACGACCTTATGATGATGATGATGATGGGAATATATATGTACCTATATGATGACATCCCACTTAATGGAGTAAGTGGAATAAAAATTATAAACATGTCTTATTTTATGGCAGAATATTTGAAAACTACGTTTGGGTCGTTTATGTATATCTTAAAATGTACCAAAAGTATAAACGAATGACTGGAAAAGTTGTGATATACAAGTAAATAGATGTACAAACTGAATCTATAATGTATCCTAACAAATTAGCGCTTCTTTGTCCTGTTTGTACGTTGTAATTAAACAGCTAAGTTTTACTGTTTTATTTATACGGATAATTTGAGACACTACCGAGCTTTTTTAAAGTGACCAATCTCACTAATGTTAATCTCTATCTCTACTTTAGTTGGTATTTTAAAGAACGTTAATAATTAATTTGATTTATAATTTTAAACGCATATAATTATATATAGCTGAAACAGAATACAAGTATAAACGGTAGACTCTTTCAAATATTTAGGAGTTAAGTTAGCTGGTAAAGTGATGAACATAATAATCTTTTCTAGCAAATGTATGTGTGCATCCAAGTCATTAAAATTAAAAATCAATTCCTACTGTACTAACAATATTAATTAATCACTTTCGAGAAGAAAATCTTATGAAAAATGGCCGCTACTAGCCGTATGGTCAGACTCTTGTTATGTGGCCCTACATGAAACTATTCGTCTAGAAACTCACACACTGGTCAATGCAATAGTACTATTCTGTACTGACCTACCATATTGGTCCACTAACTTACTGCTAATAACTTCGACTACATACATATAAGTCTACAACGTTAAAAGAACAAAGAACTACTCTATGCCATCTGTAATAGCTGATAGTGGCCTATCATCTCCTACAAGCTTACTATTCATTTCATAAATACCCTGCATAAGAATTTTGTATTTATAAATATTTACTGTACCTACTCCGTCCTCCTAAAGAGGGCTCTGTGTGTTCTTTAGTNATTATGGGACAAACTGAATTCATCAAAAGGTACCACAGACGTAGTATTTTTTCAAACCTCGTATGAGGGGCGCTATCAAAAATTTGATTAGAGGTACCAGAAACCGTAAGGCCAAATATGTATTTTATCTCCTTCAAAGTAATCACCACCAGATACTATGCACTTGTGCCAACGTTTCTTCCAATCCTCGAAGCATTTCAAAAAATTTTTTGTGATCTTGTTCAGCTCCTCCATCGATGCCGTCTTCATCTCCTCAATTGTAGCGTAGCGTCGTCTTTTGCTAGACTTCTTCAGTTTTGGGAACAAAAAAAAATCAGAGGGACCAGATCTGAGGAATAAGGTGGCTGCGGCATTATTGGCGTGTTGTTTTTGGCTAAAAATTCGCGCATAAGCAACGATGTGTGAGCAAGGGCGTTAGAATGGTGCAAAAGCCAATTTTTGTTCTCCCACAAATTGCGTATAACTTGCAGGTAATATTCCTTATTGACCGTTCTACTATACCATGTGGCAAGAACTCACAATGCACCATGCCCCTGCGATAGAAGAAAACTGTAAGCAAAACCTTCACATTCGACCTAACTTGGCGCGCTTTTTTCGGACTTGGCTCGTGCGGCAGCTTCCATTGGGAAGATTGAGCTTTAGTTTCCACGTCATAACCATAAACCCATGAGTCCTCACCAGTTATGACCCTCTGTCTCATGTCCAAATCATTGATAAAAATCGAATTGCAGGAACCAATCGATATGTTTAGGTCCTCAGCAACTTCTCTAACGGTGATTCGACGTTTGGCCAATACTATTTTCTTCACTTCATCAAAATTGTTGACTTGCTCGGGAGTCCAGCACGCTCTTGGTCGTTCACATCTTCTCGGTCCTCTGAGAACTTTTTGTTCCACCGATAAACGTTACTTGGGTCCAAGATAGCTTCACCATATACCACAGTCAACATTCGGAATGAGTCCGGGCACTTAATTTTGTTTTTCACTCAAAATTTGATGTAGATTCTTTGATCCATTTTTGGGAACAGGCAAAAATTGATGACGAGCCAAAACACGTGCAAGCAAAGCAGCCGTCAAAAATTAACTGAACATTCGACATGGCACAACAGATGAGTACCAACATAACGCCAGAAAAAACTCGAAAAACGAATAAACTGTAGCGAGCACGAGTGTGTTGGTGTGCGATCGGGCACACGTGTGCATAAACGATTTATCGATTCGCCGACTAGCCGCGGGCGCCTTTCTTCGTGTGCGCCGTATTTGTAAATGTGTGTGTCGTACCTGCGTTCTGGGAATGCAGTTAAAAAGTTCAAAGAAAAAAATAAACTAATCCGGATGTTTCCAGANAATAAACGCCGGCAATGAAGAGTAAACGTTAAATTCTTGTATAGCAATTCTGGATCCTGACTATAAAATTATCAGTTCTCGTTAGCTTGGCACACTTGGCTCCACTAATTAGTTGGTCCCTATCCTGAGCTAATCTTCCCATTTCCCTAAAACTAGAAAACAGCCCACGTCCTTAACTATTTGCGAATAGTAATCTAATCTAGGTCTACCGCTACTCCTCTTAACTGCTGTTTCTGTCTTTAAAATGTCTCCGACTAAACCTTTATGCCTGAGAAAGTATCCTACCAACCTATCTCGCCTAATTTTTATTGACTTTCCTAGAATCCTCTGTTCTCCTACTCTTTCTCATACCTCTTCAGTCCTAACCTTCTCCATGCATGGTAACCTCATCATTCGTCGGTAACACTACATGATCTTCCGCCATGCCCATCGTTCATGTTACGCACCCATACAGCGCCGCGCTTCAAAAATACAACTAACAATATTTTTCGAATTTCTAAATTAATAGTATTAATTTTAAAATACTGATATTAATAAAAGAAGTACCTAACACAAAAGGTTAGTATCGAATTTCGTTCATAAATTCACCATATTCTTTAGGTCAAGAACATCGCTTTTTATCATTACTGGAGAATCAGGTTTCTCCTCTTTAACGATGGACCTGATTGAATTTTTAACTATTTTAAATAAAGTAATTTTTTTGCGTTCGAAACCACCGAAAAGCTCGCTGTAAATATTAGCTAGCAAAGACGAAAAGCTTTCCCAACAGCTATTTTATACTTAGCAGCTAATGTCATAATGCCTTGCATGGAACAGCATATTAGTGTTATGGTCCGTATGCCATTTTGTAATCTTATTACTGCCCGTATACACGAATGTTTTTCGTGTTTGCTAAGCAGTTTTATCTACAGGCGTTTTTACACGAAATTATGAAAGAAATCTATTTTTAACATATTTCCTAATTAATAGCACAAGTTGAAAAATACAACTGAGTAGATATTGGGAGAAGCATCCCCCGGCACCCCTCCATTTGGCTAGGGCTCTGATAAATACGTTAGCTGCAAAGCAAAACGTGCTTCCGAAAATAACTGTCAAGGTGAATCTTTACTGTTGATTCTTTAAAAAAACAAAACTCTATGCACAAATGTAAAGATATGCAGAAAACTGTTTTTAATATTATATAAATGCTGCATTCCATATTTATTTTTTCTGCTAATGTTATTATGGGACAAACTGGATTCATCAAAAGGTACCACAGACGTAGTATTTTTTCAAACCTCGTATGAGGGGCGCTATCAAAAATTTGATTAGAGGTACCAGAAACCGTAAGGCCAAATATGTATTTTATCTCCTTCAAAGTAGTCCCCACCAGATACTATGCACTTGTGCCAACGTTTCTTCCAATCCTCGAAGCATTTCAAAAAATTTTTTGTGATCTTGTTCAGCTCCTCTATCGATGCCGTTTTTATCTCCTCAATTGTAGCGTAGCGTCGTCTTTTGCTAGACTTCTTCAGTTTTGGGAACAAAAAAAAATCAGAGGGACCAGATCTGAGGAATAAGGTGGCTGCGGCATTATTGGCGTGTTGTTTTTGGCTAAAAATTCGCGCATAAGCAACGATGTGTGAGCAAGGGCGTTAGCATGGTGCAAAAGCCAATTTTTGTTCTCCCACAAATTGCGTATAACTTGCAGGTAATATTCCTTATTGACCGTTCTACTATACCATGTGGCAAGAACTCACAATGCACCATGCCCCTGCGATAGAAGAAAACTGTAAGCAAAACCTTCACATTCGACCTAACTTGGCGCGCTTTTTTCGGACTTGGCTCGTGCGGCAGCTTCCATTGGGAAGATTGAGCTTTAGTTTCCACGTCATAACCATAAACCCATGAGTCGTCACCAGTTATGACCCTCTGTCTCATGTCCAAATCATTGATAAAAATCGAATTGCAGGAACCAATCGATATGTTTAGGTCCTCAGCAACTTCTCTAACGGTGATTCGACGTTTGGCCAACATTATTTTCTTTACTTCATCCATATTGTTGACGTGCTCGGGCGTCAGGCTCGCTTTTCGTCGTTCACATCTTCTCGGCCCTCTAAGAACATTTTGAACCACCGATAAGCGTTGCTTCGGTCCAAGATTGGTTCACCATATGCCACAGTCAACATTCGGAATGCGTCCGCGCACTTAATTTTGTTTTTCACTCAAAATTTGATGTAGATTCTTTGATCTATTTTTAGGAACATGCAAAAATCGATGACGAGCCAAAACACGTGCAAGCAAAGCAGCTGTCAAAAATTAACTGAACATTCAACATGGCACAACAGATAAGTACCAACATAACGCCGAAAAAAATCGAAAATAGTGTAGCGAGCACGATTGTGTTGGTGCGCGACTAGCCGCGGGAGCCTTTCTTCACGTGCGCCGTATTTGTAAATAAACTAATCCGGATGTTTCTAGAGGGTTTCAGAAAGTAAACAAAAGAGTATTTAAAGGAAGAGACGATCGCCGAGAGGAAAAGAAATAAATTGACCGTTGCAGAAGTGAATCCAGAAATAAATTGACAGTGATAGCAGTGAAATAAATAGGGCAGTGAATAGTGATATATCAACATTAGTGTAAATAAATAGTTTTTGTCGTTATCAGTCTTAGAAGTAAATTTTGTTAAACCCACGAACATTACAATAGGTAACCCGCGGATATTCAAAATTCGCGATACATTTTGAAGAGACCTCGTATATGAAATGATCGGTACACAGGTTCGAATCGCACTTGATCGATTTTTTATTTTACAATCAACAATAAATATAAACTGACCTTTAGATCTCTATGTACAACCCCGTTTTGATGGCAATGGTTTACAGATTCCAATATCTGTTGTATACAATGCGAGGCATCCGCTTCGGAGTAGAATTCCCTCGCAACGATGTCTTCGAACAATTCGCCGCCAGTGACTCTGCAATAACATCAAAAATTTACGATACCAGCTCGTCATACATTTATCCGATCCACTACTTACAGATCGAACACTAAATAATGAAAATTTTCTTCCTGTATACTGTCATGCAGTCTCACTGAAAAGGAAAAGAAAACTTCAATTACTGTTATGGAAGAAACAAACAAAATAACTATATCAATAACGAATAAACGCCGGCAATGAAGAATAAACGTTAAATTCTTGTATAGCAATTCTGGATCCTGACTATAAAATTATCAAGCTTGGCACACTTGGCTCCACTAATTAGTTGGTCATCAAATTATTATTACATGAATTCGTTGAGATTTGGACATAAGAACATCAATGTCGATTGTACAAGCTTCTGTATTTTAATTATGATACCTCACACCATAACCGAACTTACGGCTTTGCTACACAGCACTTTGGCATGACAATTAGGAAATCCTATCTCATTATAGCCTAACATAAATTCATGGTCCACAGCAATTTACACATGTTGACCAGGGAAACCTCTAATCATAATATAACCTGAACTATTGGTATACTATATTTTATGAGTATTCCGGATTATTTGAACGGTAACATCTGGATACACCAAAGAGTGCATCTCGTGATAGCACCAGAACGTACGGGTTGTAAGAACTATTCAAAAAACGAGCCTTAGTTAATGAGTCATCATTTATTGAGAACACTCATCAGGTTGGCGGCCGCGTTATCTTATCGTCCTTCTATACAGCAAGCGTCAAGTGACGTACCTACTGTGACCTTCGCAACAGCTGGTGCGCCAACAGGCCGTTCTCGACTAATACGATACGATTCGATTCGATTCAGATGTATTCCAACATGATATTTGCAGTGTCGTACAAACAAATTACGTATAATTAAGAAAAAACGAAATATATGCTGGGACACATAGTAGAAGTGAAACTTCAACGGACAAGTGGAAAAACGGATGGCAACGGACAATAAGGCTATCATTTGTTATAAACATTCTTGTGAGGCTGAACTATGAAAATTTTCTTAATTCTTGACGAAAAAATAACTTAAAATACCCGAATGTTGTGGAATTTTTAATATAGGCCTTGAGTTGAGTATTTTCTTTGTCGTTAAAAGTGACAAAATGTCATGAAATTTGCTAGAAACATTGTTAGGGGTATAAAAAATGTCATAGGGTACCTTTAATTCAGAAGAAAAAATGCTATTCCCGAGGGAAAGAAAAATTAAGTTTATATAGTGGTCGATAATCTTTGACCGTATATAAGACCAAGGCGAGCGAAGCCGCGGGTAAAATCTAGTTAATCATATGTATGAGATTTCTTTTTCTTCTGAGATACGGACAATTTAAAAGGTACTAGGCAGTTTTTTATTTGTACATAAAATCTAAGCAATTTCTTATTTTCATTTCTTTAAGTATCCAACCATGAAAGCCAACTGTAATAAATAATACAGGCAGGGCATTATTATTATTACAACAAACTCGTATATAGTAGTAGTTTCCAAAGTTTCCAAGAGTAATAACGAAAAAGGAGGAAAACGTTACTATTCTAGCACACACCATCTCAGCAAAAAAAACCAACAGATTTATCGGTTAAGCTCTTTCGTTGCTGATAAGTTGGAGAATATATGGCGAACCAAAAAGTACGAGGACGTGACTATGTTACATATAGGTTCGTTAAGCCAAAAATAAAGTTTACGATCTTGTAATCCGTGTGGCGTAAAAATGACTGCCTGAATTCTTGTATCTAAGCAAATATAACGCCCGTAAAAACCAACTATGTAATTAAAACCCAACATACTCTCACAGTTATTTATAGATTTTTTTTATTCGAATGGTACTTTTTGTAGACTATGTTATAATGATGTACCTACAGGGTGTTTCAAGTATTCGAAGGTCTCGATTTTGATTTTCATTTTCACAAGCTGCTTAAGAAAAATAAGAATGTGCAAAGGAAGAAGAAATAGAGATTAAGTATCATCAAGACAGGAGACGAAAAATTAGAGGAGGTCACTGATTTTCGGTATCTAGGAGGTCAGATAATTCAAGATGGAAGGAGCAGTGAAGACATAAAACAAAGTATAGCGCAGGATCTAGCCGCCTTTAGCAAAAAGGAGTCATTTCTATGCTCGCGAGCGGTTAATTTAGAAATTCGAAAAAGACTGTTAAAGGTGTATGTCTGGAGTACGGCTCAGTAGGGATGCCAAACGTAAACACTAGAAAAGAAAAAGCGTTCGTTACAGGCAAATAATGAGGATACCGCAGATAGAGTAGGTTAGAAATAAGGAGGTAATAAGGAATAGGCGGTAGGACATCTTCTCAGACAAGAAAGGCTAGTTAGAAACGTATTGGAAGGAGAAACAGGAGTTAGGAGGATGGACCCAGATTAGATTACTGTTCACAAAAAGTTAAGGATATGGAATCTAGTTTTAGGGAAATACGAAGACTGGCTTACCATAGAAAAGAGTGAAGGTGCGTGTCCAACTAATTTTAGAGCTAACGATAATGATAAAGCTTGTAATGCCGGTGAACAAGTACCATAGAGTTACACCAGAGGGTAAGAAGGAAAAAGCTCTTCAGTTTCCTTTCAGGAATCGTGAGATTGGATGCGTGGTGGTGGTGGTTAGGGAAAAAAGACGAAGTGGAAACATAACAAACTCTTCTTAAATAAATCCGGTTGTAAAAGCCCTAGTTCCTTCTATAATAAGCTAAGCACTAAACATATTTATTCCACACAACATATTTGTAATTTAGCAGGAATGATAAGACTAAACTGTTTTTTCCATACAAGTTATATAATATGTCATCATCATCCGTCAGTCCTAAGACTGGTTGGACACGTACCTCCACTCTTTCCTAACCTGGGCAATCTATTTGCGAACAGTAATCCAATCTAGGTCTACCCCTACTCCTCTTAACTCCTGTTTCTGCCTCTAATATGTTTCTGACTAGACCTTCATGATTGGGAAGGTGTACTTCCAACCTATGTCGCCCATTTCTTATTGACTTCAATAAACCTTCTGTTCTCCTATTGTTTCTAATACCTCTTCATTCTTAACCTTCTTAATTAACAGTATCCCCATCATTCACCTTTAACACCACATTTCGAACGCTTCTACCCTTTTCTTCCCAGTCGCACCCACCGTCCATGTTTTGCACCCATACAGCGCCGCGATCCAAACATACACCTGTGGCGATTTCATATTTTTTACAATAACAATTATTATTTTTGAGTGAAGTGTTGAGTGTGTTTTGTATATTTGTTGATGTATGTGAAAACTGTATTACTTGTATTTGTGTGTTTGGAGTATTTGTAAATGTTTGTGTATTGTTGTCATTGCAAATTTCATTGTGAATAAAATAATTCGAAGTGGTCTGTATTCTGTCGAAACTGCCAGACGCGGATCGCGATTTCGATCTTTTTGGATCTCATCAGCGCGTCGCAGGCAGC
>NW_020442458.1:460721-463701 GCF_000699045.2 Agrilus planipennis | reverse complement strand
GTTGAAAGTTGATTATTTTGACAATTTTCATACACTATAACTCAAATAAAATTCAATGAATTAATTAGTAAATATCAAGTGGGTGGAGGTGGGCGATCAATGAGGGTGGTCACTTGAATAAAACCCGATAACATAACCTAACCTAACCTATTGATAAAGATATTTTTTTTTAATTTTTAAAAAAATGACATAAAGTTAATAAGCGATTGCTCCTAGCAGGTATGTTTTAGAATGTGACAGATTCACATTCTATATACATAAACTTACCACAAGTATTTAATTGAAATATATGTACATATACATATGCATATTCGAAGATATATTCCTCTTAGATTATTAATATCGAAGTTGCACAGGAAGTTACTAAATGTCTATTTCCGTTAATCGATGAACTTCTGACATATTCTGTAATTACACCACAGGTCAGTCGGAAACTTTGCATCAATTTATAACAAACTTAGAGCAGTACGAAATGACGCTGTAACGCATTCAATTCTGTATATATGGTGATTTATGTCAATTTAAAAGTGGTTTTGCTGATGGAAACAGGAAATTATAGTTTTAATGTAGGTAGTTATTATATATAATATATGAGCCAATAAAGTATAAGTTAAACAAAAACAAGATAGATGCTAATAGAAACCAGTGCTAGAATGTGCTCCATAATCGTAGATATATCGGAGAAAGTGCTATTGGATTTCCGAATTTTTGGGCATCGGATGAGGTAGTACTGAATTCCAAAGAATCGAGTACCAATGAAGACACATTGGGAACCAGAAACTAGAATTATCGAGTATGAAATGAAGGTCCACACTAAAAGAAATATTTTTTGCAATACGTGGTGAAAACGCTATGTAGAAATAAATAGATAATAAAATACTTAGTTCCATTTATACGGTAGTGGGCTACACCATTACATTGCCTAATTCAAATAAAATTAAAAGATCCTTTAATATTTTTTTGTTGCATAGAAGATTTGTAGATTTAGAAAAGACTTTTGACAATGTTAAATGGGACAAGACCTTAAATATACTAAAATGTAGGGAAGAGTTATAGAGATAGATGTGATACTTAGTTTGCATAAAGAGCAATAGGCAGTTATATATCTGGATCTGTAATCTAAAGAAGTAGATATTAGGTAGGGATGTACAGTGTCACCGCTACTTTTTAACCTATACATCGAAGACGCGATTAACATTATTAAACACAATACAACTGTAGGGATAGATATACAAGGGCAAAGGATTAGTGTGCTTAGATTTGCAAATAATACAGCAGTATTAGCATCTAGCAAGGAGTTAGAGATAGCTTTAAATAAAATGGAAGTGGTATTGATTAAGAAGTATTGTATGATAATAAATAAAAGGAAAACAAAAATACTGATTTGCAAGGGAGAAAAAAATAGGGAAAGAGCGAATATAAAGAAAGGAGAGGAAAAATTCGAAGAAGTGGCCGATTTAAGGTATCTAAGAAGTCAGGTAAGTCAGGACGGAAGGATTAGTAGGGATCTAAAGCAGAGAATAGCGCAGGGTCGAGTCGCCTTCAATAAAAAGAAGTCATTTCAACGCTCGCGAACGATTAATTTAGAAATTCAAAAACGATTGTTAAAGGTGTATGTCTGAAGTGCGGCGCTGTATGGGTACGAAACAAGTCAATAAGAAATAGGCGAGATAGGTTAGTAGGAGACCTTCTCAGGCATGAAGGTCTAGTCAGGGATATATTAGAGGCAGAAACAGGAGTTAGGAGGAGTAGAGGTAAACCTAATTTAGATTACTGTTCACAAATTGTTAAGGATGTGGAATGTTCTAGTTTTAGGGAAAGCGAAGATTAGCTCAGGATAGGAAAGTGTGGAGGTACGTGTCCAACCAGTCTTAGGACTGACGACCTTATGATGATGATGATGATGGGAATATATATGTACCTATATGATGACATCCCACTTAATGGAGTAAGTGGAATAAAAATTATAAACATGTCTTATTTTATGGCAGAATATTTGAAAACTACGTTTGGGTCGTTTATGTATATCTTAAAATGTACCAAAAGTATAAACGAATGACTGGAAAAGTTGTGATATACAAGTAAATAGATGTACAAACTGAATCTATAATGTATCCTAACAAATTAGCGCTTCTTTGTCCTGTTTGTACGTTGTAATTAAACAGCTAAGTTTTACTGTTTTATTTATACGGATAATTTGAGACACTACCGAGCTTTTTTAAAGTGACCAATCTCACTAATGTTAATCTCTATCTCTACTTTAGTTGGTATTTTAAAGAACGTTAATAATTAATTTGATTTATAATTTTAAACGCATATAATTATATATAGCTGAAACAGAATACAAGTATAAACGGTAGACTCTTTCAAATATTTAGGAGTTAAGTTAGCTGGTAAAGTGATGAACATAATAATCTTTTCTAGCAAATGTATGTGTGCATCCAAGTCATTAAAATTAAAAATCAATTCCTACTGTACTAACAATATTAATTAATCACTTTCGAGAAGAAAATCTTATGAAAAATGGCCGCTACTAGCCGTATGGTCAGACTCTTGTTATGTGGCCCTACATGAAACTATTCGTCTAGAAACTCACACACTGGTCAATGCAATAGTACTATTCTGTACTGACCTACCATATTGGTCCACTAACTTACTGCTAATAACTTCGACTACATACATATAAGTCTACAACGTTAAAAGAACAAAGAACTACTCTATGCCATCTGTAATAGCTGATAGTGGCCTATCATCTCCTACAAGCTTACTATTCATTTCATAAATACCCTGCATAAGAATTTTGTATTTATAAATATTTACTGTACCTACTCCGTCCTCCTAAAGAGGGCTCTGTGTGTTCTTTAGTAACTAAATTTTTTTTATTATAGTGAAGGACTTACAAGAGTTAAAATTTTGCCAATTCAATTTATTTATAATTAATCACTATTTAGTGATGTAGAAATTACGTATAATTAAGAAA
>NW_020442458.1:456968-460600 GCF_000699045.2 Agrilus planipennis | reverse complement strand
TATATATATATATATATATTATGTGTAGGTACAATGTACAATGAATACTGCATGTCCAGTTTAACATTCTTGTTTCAATTTTCACGATACAGTTAATACAATTTCAGGCATTACAAACTAACTCTAAAGCCTATTCATTCAGTTTGCATCAGTGCTCTTTGTTACAAGCAGCGTATAACGTAATAGAGTCGTAGTAAGCACGTCGTCTCGCTATTCTCAACCCTGGAATTTCCATATCTGTATTGTGGTATTATGTTCTACATTAAAGTTAGCTTTTAAAGCTCATACATAAATTTAATAGAAGAAAATAACAATTGCTGACGCTTCCTGACTTAAAATGGTGTTTTGGGTATTCATAACCTAATACGGAAGCCAGTTTCAACAAGAAATTTCAATTTTTGTTGTACATAAAACGAATGAATACGCTTATGAATGTTGTGCGTCTCAAAATATCAAAACTGTAAATAAATATTGTAACGAATTTTCTGGTAACTATGTATTCATTTCAATGGGTATTGTACACGGTGCTTCTGAAATAATTTCAAAGCTTTAGAGGGTGTTAACTAATGAATAACGAGTAAATATGTCTAAGAAAAACCCAACAACTTACTATCCGAAGCCGGCCCTGCGCATTAATTGACAACGTAGGCGTGCATCATACCGAATTGCGATAAAAAATTAGCAGATGCCTGGATGGAGAATGTACACATCAACAACTGCTACACATAATATTTAGACACCCATTACGATAAAAATGAATTAATAACAATAACATCGCTCATAGCTGCATCATTACTTAAATTACATCTCAACATGCAAGTGTTATGAACATATTTAGCAAAACCCGTTGTTGTAACCCTGAAGGGGATATATAGTTGTATAGTGATTATTAAGAAAAACAATATTCGTCCATAAATAACACCCTATTGAAAAAAAATTGGGCTCTGCAGCGCTTTTCTATCGGTCTGCAAATGGTAAAAATGCAGCAAATGTTCCTTTGAAATTTGCTACACATGAGAGCAGATAACATTCAGTACTATTTCGCTTGTACCATTTTGGGGTACCTATGTCTTCTATGAAATCAAGGATTTTCTGTTCAACAGCGGCGATATGGATTAAATCCATAAATAAGTATCATGTGACATCATTGTAACAATAACTGTTCTACACTGACATACTGACCTACTCCAGCGATTGATGTTGCATTTTATTGAACTGCACTTAGACTGCGTGATTTAACAAGGTCCAACTCTCTTGTTTGTTCTTTTAAGGACGTTCNATCATTATAAAATAATTTATTTTTTACTTACAGTTATATTCAACTCATCATCATAAGGTCGTCAGTCCTAAGACTTGTTGGACACGTACTTCCACTTTTCTATCCTGAGCTAAACTTCGCTTTTCCTTAAAACTAGAACAACCCACATCCTTAACTATTTGCGAACAGTAATCTAACCTAGGTCTACCTCTACCCCTCCTAACTCCTGCCTGAGAAGATGTCATACTAACCTATCTCGCCTATTTCTTATTGACTTCCATAGAGTTCTCCTTTTCTTTCTAATACCTCTTCATTTCTAACCTTTTCTACCCACATTATCCTCATCATTCGCCTATAACACCACATTTCGAAGGCTACTAACCTTTTCTTTTTCGCCCACTGTCCATGTTTCGCACTACAACGCCGCGCTCCAAACATACACCTTTAACAATCTTCTTCGAATTCAACTAAGAAGTCTTCTTATAAAATTTAGACATTTCGCTCAACTACCGATTTCTTCACAAGATAATTTTGGCTGGATGTTAGTAAACTAAATCCTAATTCATTTTTCATTGATGTAACTTTTCTACTTCAAAGTTTGGGTATTTACTTTAAAAAAAAGTTTTTCCCCAAGTTACATAGAGAAAACTCAATTTACTACCTACCTTCTCTAATAGATATTGTATCCTTTTCGGAGAAATGGAAAAGAAAAGTTTTAAGCAACAATCGAACCGCTTTACTATATTGAATTAAAGAATTGAAAACAAACTCTCCTGTACCTACTTCTGTAGATGATCAAGAAGGAACGAATGTAGTATCCTCGAAAAAGCAAACCAAATAAAAGCGGAGGATTATACATTTAATTTAAACTATTGGTTTCTTAGAAGAAAATAATTAAAAAGGTTTGCAGCAAGAATAAATTGCTTTTGATAAACATTTGAAAATTAAAGTTGTTATTTTATGATAGATGTACAAACTGAATCTATAATGTATCCTAACAAATTAGCGCTTCTTTGTCCTGTCTGTACGTTGTAATTAAACAGCTAAGTTTTACTGTTTTATTTATACGGATAATTTGAGACACTACCGAGCTTTTTTAAAGTGACCAATCTCACTAATGTTNAATTGCTTTTGATAAACATTTGAAAATTAAAGTTGTTATTTTATGAGTTACGCTAAATGTTAACTGTAAGTATAAATTTGTTGTAGCAGTCATTGATTTTTAAACACAAATCTTCCAAGATACTCGATGGTAATATCAGCCCGACTAAGATTTATAGGGAGCATGCCCCATGTAACGTGCGGGTCTCATGTGGCTAGTGAGGGGCATGCCGATATAGGGATTTTCCCGTAGACTCCTCATGAAAATTCCACCAAAAAAACCAGACTAGAATTTTGAGGGGGGGTGCAGGTCCCTAAGTAAGTAGCCCACTACCCCTTGTTGACCCCATCAGGTTGCCAGTAGGGCAAGGAAGGGGCATATAACGCTTTGCCGCATTTGCGCATCATCAGGAATGTCGCATTTGACCCCCGTGGGGAAAAATTATTACTACCCCATAAGGTAGATTTAATTGTAAAATGTAATTAGGAGGCTTGATGAGAGAAATCCGTTTGAAATTATTCTCGGTAAAATGAAAATACCTTATAAAAAATGATAACAATCCGCTTGCCCAATTATGTCGTCGTTTCAATGAAATCATTTACATTTGCAGCGAACCAACAAGTCTACTTTCTGATATTATTATTATAAGACAACTGAAACCAGACGCAGTCGAACAACAGTAAAACGATTGCAATTTAAAGTATTATTGATTACAGAAGAGCCCAATAACACAATCTTACTGAAGAGCAAACAAATTTCACAAATAAGTGATATATGAGGTACCTATATATTCATCCAAATGAAGTGGAAAAATAAAACGAAAAAGAAAATCCTTTTATACGTATCCATGTGATGCTAAATATTTAGAAGTGTGCCTATAGTTTCTGCAAACAACGAAAATATTACCACCTGTAAAATCATAAATTTTGATAAAAATGGTTTATCTTAATGTTACTGGCGAAAGTAAAGAAATAATATGTGTTATACCGTTGCTACATACGTAAAAGTGAACAGTTTCTCATTGGTAAAATATTATTCTCATTCAATTTTGTATTTTTTTCATTTTTCCAAAAATTTTTGATGGAGTAGCAATAATTTTTCCTCCAGCAAAGCAAACAACTATCTAGTACATTTTAAATAAGAAAATACCGTTCGTTAATCAAATATAAAACTTCAAATAAAAAGTAGAAACTGATGTCTGTTACAGATCGTTACTCAACATAACATACTTGAAGACTGTTATTCTTATAATAAACAGCTTTATTTAATTAT
>NW_020442458.1:456042-456860 GCF_000699045.2 Agrilus planipennis | reverse complement strand
TGTTTAGTCCTAATACTTATCTATGTTTTTACAATTATTTTTATTCAAAAACTTTTCCGTTTAGTTAGATTTAGTATTGTTAATTACCTTCATTACATTTCAAATTTCTTTGTTCCTTTGTTAAATTCAACTTTATAATATTTCTTCAAACATTTTAAGTCATAAATTCCTTTCTTTTATTATTTGGTTTCACAATATTTCGTGAATATTCTATTTGTCATACATACAAAATGTACGTGATGAATTCAATAATTCATGGTTTTTCTGTCACTAATACCTGGCTCATTGTTCTCTTTCCTACTTGTTTTCAAAACTTTTCTGTATCTAGTTAAACTCAACACCCTCTCGTCTATGACGAAATTCAGGAAACTCCTACATTTATCCACCACCATAATACCTTTTATTTAGACTCCACCCCCTTTGTTAGTTGTTCTCTAGTTTTAAGTAAATTTAATATTGTTAGTTAGTATGTAAGAAACCTTCTCATTAAACACATCAACTCAAATTCGCTACTAGTTTTATTTAAAACATTCTAGTAGAACGGTAGTTCAGTAACGCAACTTCCGAGTGGTCTCCGGATAATTTTTTATCTCACGACTGCACAAAACATACATTAACAATCTGCTTGTAAAAAAAAATAGGTGCAACTCAGTACACGTGAAAGAAGTGAAACTTCCTTAGCGATCTGTATGCCTAAAGAAACAAAGAGTACGAGAATTTTAAGGACTTATGTTTTCCAACATATTTTATCTTTAGTCCGCCTAAGGAGTAGGTATTACTTTATTACTATGTAATTCAAAAACAAAAAAATGGTCAAA
>NW_020442458.1:450535-455205 GCF_000699045.2 Agrilus planipennis | reverse complement strand
AGGGCACCAACCAAAAACTACTGCGTAGAATTAATTGGAATTTTTCACACACAAGCCTTGCTATATGAGCTCTCAAAGCATATAAAAATTATACGGCTTAAATGTGAAGTTGGGTGCAAAAGAATACAATTAAATCCTCTGTCGGCAAAAAACGAAATGACTTTCCGAACAACCCTATAGTTGAACGGGGAGTTCACAAACGCAACTTCCGAGTGGTCTCCGGATAATTTTTTATCTCACGACTGCACAATGAGTTAATCAAACTCATAGGTTTAGTTGGAAACAATTGCAAAGTGCTTCTTTTCTAAACGTCATCAGTCGTTATCCTGAAGTGGATTGCACAGATTACGCCATCGCATCGTTTATTTTATAGATTTCCTTGCGACTGTTGACACCGGACATTTATAACACACGACGATGAAGTAAGATTGAATTTCGACGTAAAAGGGTAGATGGACGATCGCCCACATGTATTGTGGGGGTGTTTTGTCAAAGAATGTCAACGAAAAAAGGAAATGTCCATTAGGTGAAGAACCGCACGAATCGAACAAAATAGGACGGAGAGAGGAATTTGTGACAGATATTAATCGGGACTGCATACATGTATATACGTTATACATGGGTTGTACATCAATTAATACCTTAACCGAATCAATTTCGATGCGATAATCCATCAAATAGATATTTTAATTTATTGTTGGTTCATCAAAATTGTGAATCCATTAGGTTTTAGTGATGATTTACGACTATTTGATAGCACATTACAGTAAATGAATTATTGAAGCTTAATAATAATGAATGAAATTTCATATTACGTTTCTCAGGATTACTATAATTCGAAAATAAATTAAAGTGAAACAAGAATACTGATTTACAAGAGAAGAAAAAGTAGGGAAAGATAGGAGACGGAAAATTAGAAGAAGTGGCTGATTTCAGATATCTAGGAAATCAGATAAGTCAGGACGGAAGGAGTAGTAGGGATATAAAGCAGAGCATAGCGCAGGGTCCTATCGCCTTCAATAAAAAGAAGTCATTTCTATGCTCGCGAACGGTTAATTTAGAAATTCGAAAAAGATTGATAAAGGTGTATGTTTGGAGTGCGGCGCTGTACGGATGCGAAACATGGACGGAAAAGAAAAGGTCAGAAGTATTCGAAATGTGGTGCTACAGGCGAATGATGAGGATACCGTGGATAGAGAAGATTAGAAATAAAAGGGTATTAGAAAGAATAGGAGATGGAAGTCAATAAAAAATAGGCGAGATAGGTTGGTAAGACACCTTCTCAGGCATGAAGGTCTAGTCAGAGACATATTAGAGGCAGGAACAGGGCTTAAAAATAGTAGAGGTAGACTTGTTTTAGATAACTGTTCGCAAATAGTTAAGGATGTGGGTTGTTCTAGTTTTAGGGAAATACGAAGATTAGCTCAGGATAAAAAAGATTGTAGGTGAGTGTCCAATCAGTCTTAGGATTGACGACCACCTTATGATGATGATTATAATATTAACTATAATCTACCGTAATACGAATGAAGCCTTTGTTTGCAGTTACTCTTCAATAGAAGGCAAATATTGAGGGCTACAATGATAATTAATTCTGGAGAACACCAATATATGTACTATGAATGTTCTTAGCCGCAGAAATCAGTAAAATGTATAATGTTAGAACAGAACGAAACTATCTACCTATTAAACTTAATCTACGAATGGACGTGATAGGCACGCAAGCCAAATTAATAAAGAGTATTATCTTCTTGGTTAACAATTCGTTGAAATTATGAGATGTCGATTACGATTTGAAACTTGATTTTTTCATGAGCACACCATCAGTAGTTTCGGTAAAGGAAGCGAATATACGTTCGTTGTACGGTGGCGTAATGTCACTACGTTGAAAGTCTGTCTTTATTTTAATGGTTTATGTAAGCCGTAAGACGAATTTGTACTTTTATTTAGATAAGTTCCGTACAAATTCGTAAATTTGCGCAAGCGCAATGCAACAGTAAGTACTCTATATTTACACCGTACATCAATAAACGAGTGGCGTGGTCTAGAGGTTTAGACCATTGCGTAGTATTCAGGGGGACGCCGGTTCGATTCCGGGCGGTACAAGTTTTTCTGTAGTTTTCTTGAATCACATAAGCAAACGCTAGAACAGTAATATTTCATAAATAATGTTCCACTCTCTTCTGTCCGTCTCATATTTCTCACCATAACGTCACCCACCCATTCCTACGACCCCTAAAAGGAGCCTTCCGCACTACCTACCCTCTGGTGCGCAGTCTAGCTCTAGCAGTTGGTGGGAATGAAATACCCAAGAGTTTCTTTTGCTGTCAATTTTGAACAAAGACAAGCGTCGTTTGGTAAACATACAAGACTCCTGACCATCACGGTTTTCAACTAACTGTAATGGCCCAGAAGTATCGATAGTCGACCGATGCTGTACCTTTTGTTTTATTTATGTTTCTTAACTTTTTAATTATAACTTTTTTAATATTAAATATATTAACCGTGGAATGCTTTTCTTTGATTGCTCATAAGATGACGGTAGGAAAAGACAGCACTCACGAAGCGTTGTTATTGATTATTGTAATGTCCTTTATTTTTGTCAGCGCTCGTGGTTTATGTTGTAAACATACAGCGGAATGGAAAAATATGGAGTATGTGTTTGCACAATTTTCCAAATTTAGACAGAATTTACCTAAATAAGAGGTAAAATTAGCCGCACATGCTAGGTAAACAAAAGAATATCGGTAGACTATCAACGGAAAGGCATTGACATTTTTCTTATAATAGGTAATTTTGCAGGCGGCTGTTTAGTCACAGTGTTCAATAAATCACAGACCAACGAAGTTCTTCCATAAGAGCAACTAGATGTTCGATCAACCTTTTTACGGTGGGGCAGTTCAATTTAGTCGATCGTTTATCAAAAATGTTTGTAGTGTGCTGATGAAAACTTACAACTTTGAAATCGCGCTCCACGTCTAGCACTTGACCAAGAACTTAATATTCTTTATGAATTTCAGTATCGCATGGAACTAAAACTAAAATTTTCTACTTAATACACAACACGAATAGTGTCTCAATGTTAGTAATGGTATTTTTCACGATTAATTTCTGTTTTCATGTGTGTGAAGATTGTTGTGACATTAAAAGGTTTACCTAAAGGTCGAATTCAACAAGGTAATGGAATCTTTCTCGAACTTTTTCAGGAACTTTCTTTGGAAGAATGGAACATAAATCACAAAAAATCTCGAATTTGATTTAGTCTTAAAGCTGCAGAAGTTTTCATTTTGTTAATTAATCGTCAATTTGGAAAAACTTATTTATATTCGACCTTGTTTGAATGCAATTTCAGACATTAGTGATAGGCTGAGGAAAAATAAAGTACTTATTCATTACTTAGAAGCTTCTTAATTAATTAAATGAAACAGTACCGATTTGAATGTATTACAGTAAATTATGATATTTACGAAACGATAATGTGAGCATAATTTCAGGAAAGTACCGGGGCTTGGTTCCGGGTCCGTCTGCTCTAATCCAAGTTTTTTTGTGGTTTCCTTGGAAAATGTAAGGCTAAGACTGCCTTTATTTAACGAACAAGACTAGTGATGAAACTCATTCTTCCACATAATGAGAATAGAAATAAGTAAGTATTAGAAATAGTGGGAGAACAGAGGGCGCTATTGAAAACAATAAGAAATAGGCAGTAGGACACCTTCTCAGGCATGAAAAGTGAGAAATATATTAAAAGCAGAAACAGGCGGTAAAAGGGGTAAAGGTGGATCTAGATTACACTACTGTTCACAAATAGTTCAGGATATGGGATTTTCTAGTTTTAGGGAATTTCAAAAATCAGCTTACCATAGGAAAGAGTGGAGATGCGTGTCCAACTAATTTTAGGGCTAACGATCCTATGATGATGAAGCTTCTAATGCTGGTGAACGAAAAGTCCCGCCGAGTTACGCCAGAGGGTCAGAAGGAAAAATCGTGGGATTGGGTGCGTGGTGGTGGTTAGAGGCAAAAGTTGAAACGGAAAACGCCGGTCGTAAAGTCCTATTTCTTTCTATGATAAGCTAAGTACTAATCATTGTTAAGCAATGCTTAATAATAACCCCTTAATAGAAATAGTATTCTAGCTTTTACAGTACAGTTGAAGTAGTTTAAAATAATTATAAATCCATATTTATTCCGTACAACATATTTGTAATTTAACAGGAATGATAAGACTAAACTGTTTTCTCCATACAAGTTATATAAGATGTCATCATCATCATCATCATAAGGTCATCTGTCCTAAGAAAGGTTGGACACGCCCCTCCACTCTTTCCTATCCTGAGCTAATCTTCACATTTCCCCGAAACTGGAACAACCCACATCCTTAACTATTTGCGAACAGTAATCTAATCTAGGTCTACATGTACTCCTCCTAACTCCTGTTTGTGCTTCTAATACGAGGGTGGATTGATAAGTTTCCGGCCTGACCAAGAAAAACAAGGTTTTTAAAAATTTTTTTTTTTTATTTCTCAACATAATCTCCTCCAAGGCTGATACATTTCTCATAGCGGTGTTCCAGTCTATTAATGCCATCTCTATAGACTGATTCGTCAAGCTCCTCAAAATAACCATTTACAGCTTCGATTACTTCTTCATTGTCCGCAAATCTCTTACCGCCA
>NW_020442458.1:447513-449977 GCF_000699045.2 Agrilus planipennis | reverse complement strand
TGAGAATATTTCATATTAAAAACTAATTCACTTCGGGAAGATTTCTACATTGTATATATATTTATATTCAGTACATAGTTACATTAGTCATCTACATCTGTGACTATTAGTACGGTTTGTCGTTGTTGCTGTTGTCATCTCTCGTAGCTTAGTGGTCAAAGCATTGGCGCGTAAAGCCAAAGAGCCCGGGTTCGATTCCCGGCGGGGGTGTGACAACAGCAACAAATTTTTCCTCATTAATTTGAGGAAGTGTGTAGTGGGCAAAAAAAAAAGAATTCAAGAAATGAATTTTCAGAATAATATTTCATATTAAACTAACTCACTTCTAAATGATGTCTAAAAAAATTGTATGTATGTTTAATCATAGTATATATTAGTTCGACGGATTTGTGACCTAATAAGTACGGTTTGTCGTTGTTGCTGTTGTCATCTCTCGTAGCTTAGTGGTCAAAGCATTGGCGCGTAAAGCCAAAGAGCCCGGGTTCAATTCCCGGCGGGGGTGTGACAACAGCAACAAATTTTTCCTCATTAATTTGAGGAAGTGTGTAGTGGGTAAAAATTGAGAATATTTCATATTATAACAAATTTTTCTTCATTAATTTGAGGAAGTGTGTTGTGGGTAAAAATTGAGAATATTTCATATTAAAAATTCCATAGAGTTGTCTATCTACTGATGCCTAAGAGATATAAGTTGGAACTGTGATCCAAATCTGGTATTTTCGATAAATTTTAATCAGTTCTTTTAGAGCGTTTTGATTTAAATGTAAATAAAGTGGATAAAAGAAATATCCAGAAATAGCTTAGGAAGTAGCGTGAAATGAAAGTAGGAGGCAGAGAACGTGTAGTTTGAGCTTTTTTTATTAGTGTTGGGGTTACAATTTTGTTTCCATTTTTTCTTTCCATGTAACTTTGACGTGAACCTTTTTACAGTTACCCGAATAACTCACGTAGGTGCTCCGACACTATTTCAGATTTTATAACTGACTGGTGCCATGCCGTTTACATAAATAATAAATAAGTTGAAGTCGTTGGGTGCTTAACCCGTAAAGAAGGTGAATTCGTAAAAGATATACAAGGGCAACGATACGTATTGTAGTCGTAAGCACATCAGCCGAGCAAACCTACACCTGACGTAACAATAAGAAAGAAATAATTCAAATGTATACCATAATATTTTAGGTTGGCGTGAGAAATATTAGGTATCGTTAAACAGAGAGTCGCTGAAAATAGATGAAATGCAAAAAAATATTAAAAATTACGTTAGGTAACTCCTGAAGTCCTCCTGCTTTCCTCTTCCACCTGACATCATTTCCAGGGGTATTTTACAAGTGGTAGGATTATTAGAAAAAAAAAAGTTGAAACAATTTTAATTTGTCGTACTTCTAGGATAAATAATAAAGAAATAGAAATAAGCTAGTTTAAATATCGAACGATTTCTTTATAGTATTTAATTCATTCTAAAAGATAACTTCAACGATAACCGTTGTGCTCTGACAAATCATGGGTGTGTTCCGAAATATAACGCAGCGTACTGACCATTGCAGATGACGTCATGAATCGACGCCATATTTTACAGGTGTGCCACCATATTGTACTGGTGAGACAAGTGCGACGTAGTAGTATATCAAAAGGGCGTGTGTCCATCAGATTTTGAGGAATTTTTTATTGTAAGATACTTTAATAACTATTGGAGCAAAATTGTTGTAAACGAGAACAAACACTATTGTCAACATGGCGTCAGTTTGACGTCAACGCACTGGCCAGTATATTTCGAAACGAATCAACAGTATGGCGTCGATTCATGACGTCATCAGCACTGACCAGTAAGCTAGGTTATATTTCGGAATACACCCCATGCTTCTTAATAGAAAGAGATACCGATAACTAATCTAGGTACTGTAAGATTATTAGATCAGTCGAGTTTACAGTTTAGGTCATTGACATAGTAACTAATATAGAAAATGCGGTATAAACTAGTCCCTATAAATTGTAGGTTATATCGTTTTAGGCGTGCTCAACTACAGTGAACGTAATTTACAAAGAACATTGTATGCCACATAGCTTACGTTCCCATTTATTTGTTCGTTGTAATAGCAGTCAGTACTGCTGTGTGTCGTTCAATCAAATTTATTTACACGCAACCATAACTACTTATACAGGTTCCTTCAAACTAAATGGTACATTAATCGTTTTAGGGAAACTAAGCGTTTAGAAATGGTATTCGATGCCTGGAAAAAAACAAATTCCGGCAAATCCTTATAAGTTTCGCCTTCTATCATTTTTGTAATATAGAAAAAAGAAAGATAAGATTCGGTGGCAAAAGTAGACAGTTTTAAGTATAACAATTACAGCCCTCTTTCTTTAGTATCCCTATCAGGGGCGTAGATTAAATATTTCAAAATAGGGATCAGTGAGCAAGTAATAGACATACAAACAGAAGAACTAATTGTTGATGTTGGTGACA
>NW_020442458.1:443185-447277 GCF_000699045.2 Agrilus planipennis | reverse complement strand
TTACTACTGAAAATATCAACGAGATGTTTATTTATATTTGAAGACATATTAAAGGCTTTAACGCTTGTTTTCGACTCGCACTACTATTCATGATTGAACAAAACTTTTGGCAGGTACTGCATGAAAAAGAATGTTTAATGAACAAAAGTCGAGACTAGAATGAGCTTTTTTCTTCCTACCTACGATTTTGCAGGCGCGCATCCAAGACATTGGAAGGGGTAGATCGCTAGAGAAAGTAAATGAAGTATAAAAGATTAATTTAATGAAGATTTTGAATACCATTAAAAACTGTTAACCGTAAAGCTGAATTCATTATTTTAATATTTCTCCACTTCTTTTATTTTATTTGTTATAATTTTAATTTCAATATCTGTCTGAAATACATAATTTTATTTATACTTTAATCCGCTCCTGACGATCTTCAGCCACTTACGGACTATAATAGTCAGTCTACTATATTTTAGAGGTTTCTATACGCTTGTATGCTTCTAGCGTAGGTAGGTTAATAAAGGAAAATTTTGCGATTAAGTTAGTGAATACCATGACAACCAGAACTTTATGCTCCGCCATCTGTTAATGTTTTAAATTTTCCGACTACAAGTTCAACCACGAGATGGTCTTCTTCTTCTTCTAGACTGTCTTGAAGCATGAAATGAATCGTTGTTTGTAATGTAACGTCTTGGCAACAAAACGATCGTAACGATTGTCCTCAAAAGCCACATCCAGTTGATAAACGCGCATGAGACATAAATTGCCTTTATTTATTCACCGATTTGGCTTTGGCAAACTAATGAATCTTCAATTAATTCTGCTCGGGAACGTCGCCTTCGGTTAATATATACTTTATAATGATGTCCCTATTTAACACCGATCCCTTTAATCTCGCCTTTAGCTAATAATTAAGATCTCTATAGAAGTTACCTTCAGTGAAATAGGAAAACCTTCCAAAATAACCAATTTAAATCGTTTTAATTTTGCCTTTGAAGCAATTTCGGAAGCAGATACAAACAAGACCAATTTAATAATTGATACCAGCAGTGTTTTGATAGTATTCCTACAGTAATTCACATTTCATGCTAATTTCAAGGTGTCAATGATTCTTTTACCAACAAATATAAGGTGTTTCTGAAATAAGTTAGAAGTTTGCAGGAAGTAATAGGGATCTATAAAACAAGAAAACTAAGTAAATGTTTAGTGGTCTGAAAGTCTACCGTTTCAGAGAAGAAGGTATATAAAAGCACAGACAAGGGCCAGTCCGGCTCTGGTAAGATCACGTTGGAAAATATGACATTGCAACGCCTCATTCAATCAGCTACTATACATCATCCGAGTTGTATTTCTTTTGTATTTTTGTACTAATATGTTTGTTATTTGATAGATTAAATTAGGCGTGATTGACTATGTTTATGTTTACAATGGATTGACCACTGCGTGAGTTTTTGGACGGATATTTTCCTGGACACTGGAATGGACGTTTGGGTCCTATACCATGGCCGGTAAGTAGTGTTGATCTAAATCCATTTGACTTCTTTGTGTGGGATTGTTAAAAAAGGTAACGCACTTTGACAATACCTCAATGGTGATTTTGAATTTTAATAAAATTACAGTTACCTATCCGGAGGATATTACGTTATCCATTAAAGTTTATTAACGTTAATTTTTTCTTTTTTTTTAGTCCATATCGAGGTGTACCTCAAATAGTACTACATATTGTAAGTAGTTATTTAATTAATTATACATTTTTCATCCTTGTATTTTCTTAGTTATCATCGCATTTCCCTATATGTTGCCAATTCACGATCAGGTCCGGCTTCGGATTGTAATTTCGTCTGGTTTTCTTCCAAATTTTTTTGTCTCTTATTAACCACGCTGGTTTACTCACCATGCGATTCTCTATTGCAGTGATTCCCAACCGGTGGTTCGCGAACCCCTGGGGGTTCGCAGTGTTTGCAGAGGGGGTTCGCGAATATAATATTGTAATGGCGGATTTTTTAAAACGGCAATAAAATGCCTCTATGTTAAGAAGTTTATAATAAATTTCAATATTTTCATTTCTTTTTTACTTATTTGTTTTTCAAAATTACTTCATCCTCTTATTCTAGTATCATGTTCTGCTTTATATTCAAAATCAATGCAGCAGTTTTCCCTTCTATGTAATACTTTTTTTTACAATACAATTGGAAATAAATATCAAATTAAGGCAGTTTACTACATTTACATCATTTTAGTCTTATTAATTTTTTATTTAAATGTTTCGCGATTAATATAATCAATTATTCTGCAATATGAAAAATATATAAATTCTATCAAATGTTATTGCTTTTTTTACCTGTCAACGACTACATAGGGGGTTCGTCAAATGTTTTCAGACGCTTCTTTTGGTTCGCGAGGAAAAAAAGGTTGGGAAACACTGCTCTATTGCATCTAGCTGACATTCTTCAAAGCTTGTTACTTATTTCAGAACACGCTGTATACACAACGATATAGCTACTTTAGAATAGCATTAATCTTCAGATGTGCGAATTTTGTAACTGCGTAACTGGAGGTCAAGGTTCATGTCATTTTAAATTACCTCTACTCACTTTGTAGTAAGTTGATTACGCATTTGTTTATCACCCCACCTTATACATTTTCGCAAGAGAAATGAGAGGCTGAAAACAATACTAACGTAAATTAAACGTAATTTAATTTTTCTGCAAATTGCCACTTGGTATTTTGGGAAAAACATGGTAGGAAGGTGAAAAAACTTACATTCCATTTTAACCTTATCTACCAAAAATATCTTAAAAACATTTTTGCCTACCGATTTCTCTGGGGTTTGAAACAAACTCGAAGTTATATTTTTGGCAATTTTTTAATACATTTGAACGCGTATTTAATGAAGTCCTTGGAGGGATTTTAATCTACATTAATAGAATATTCATTATGAATTCGCCTCCTCCGCTGGTTCGGATTGTGGATTTTAATTTATATAGCTTACGAAAGTTGATGAAAGCGGCAAATTGGCATTATATATTCATCTTCTGTAAGAAAAATTACAATCCAGCGGAAAAAAAATAAAGTTATTACAGATTTATTTCGTTTTATTTTTATTTCTTCGTTTATTCGTAAAAATAACTAAATGTTATTAAAGTTTTATTCCATCTATGTTACGTTATTCAAACATTACTTCTGAACAAAAATACAAAAGATTCTTTAATAATAATGGAATACAATATCGATAGTTGTTGTTTATAGCCAATTACAAACAAGTAAATGTTAAAGATAGTTGCAAATGGCCCTTTTGATTGTAGGCAATTCATGATAGAAGTTATTTGTCAATATTTTAAATATCTTTAACTGCTGGTGAAATTATTATTAGCAATCAACAACTTATTTTCTATCTAACTTAAATACTTTAGCATTAGTATATATTTATATCCAAATCAGTTTCAGCACAGTCGTCTCTACTTACAAGCCGTGCTGAAGGTTTACTTGGCAACACTGTGGGAGTCCAAGGATTTCCCAGCTAATGATAGTTACAACTAATACATTGGTTGTTGTGTTTCTTTCATTGTTCTATAATATTTTAATTTTACCGGAAATAACGTGCAATAAATGTGCAATAAGGATTCTTATAGTGTGTTTTAGTGATTAATACCTTTGGATACAGTTTTTAATTGTAGAAGGTAATATTAACTATTAAGTGAAAGAAGTGAAAATGTTTTAGGTCAGACTGTGTGTTTTAGTTTAAATTTTCTTGTTTATTTCTTAACAAAATGCCTCGTCGTTGTTGTGTTCTCCGTTGCAATTCAAATTATAAATCATCTTTAAAATGTAAGTACTAGGGTCAATTGAAAAGTCCCCGGCCTGACACATAGGTGGCGGCACCAGAACTAAATCCATATGATTTTCAGTTAAACCTAACCTTCAAATGACGCGTCTATAAATTTGACGGCTGTCGGATCATTAGTTTGTGAATTATAGCATTTTTAGTGAAGCAACTTTTGTTATTGTGAAAAAAATGGATAAAAAGGAATTTCGCGTGTTGATAAAATATTGCTTTTTGAAGGGAAAAAATACAGTTGAAGCAAAAACTTGGCTTGATAACGA
>NW_020442458.1:438403-442419 GCF_000699045.2 Agrilus planipennis | reverse complement strand
TCTCTTCTGTCTTCATTTCGTCCGTCTCATCTTTCTCACCCGAACCACCACCCACCCATTCCCACGATTCCTGAAAGCAGGCTGAAGAGGGCCTTCCGCCCTACCTTCCGGCATAGCCCGGAGGGACTGCCCGCCCACCAGCATTACTGGCTGGTGGGAATGAAACACCCAAAAGTTTTTTAAGTTTTTTAAGCATATTATTTATTTGATTAGAATAAGACTAATTCAACATGTTTATGCTACAGCCAATTGCAGTTAATAGTTATGTGTTTTTTTAACGTTGCAACCTTGATGTATTTAATCAATCGATGGTAGATCAGCGTATCACTATTAATGCAACGATCAAATTGTACAGTAATCGCAAGGTACGCGTGAGTGTTGACACCCGAACCATATCACCGCTAGGGAGTTCAAATCCATGGTTGTTATATAAGACAATTCCCAAAATGGAATCAATGGTTTCATTAGGAAATAATGCTGCAAACTATTAGCAATAAACAAATGTTGTTATTCATTCATCTATATCATGATAGGTATCAAAACATTATGTGTAGTAGTAGTTTTGTTGGTGGTTACTTTAGCCTATTGACAAGCGATACTGAGTTAGATTCTCCATCGTTGTAACTCGATGGATTGCTCGCTCAGGACCGATTTCCGACTTTGGATTGTAATTTACATTTTTTTTACCTGTTAATCATACTGCTGAACTCACCATGCAATTCAATATTGCATCTGTTTGACAGCCTTCAAACATTACTATTTATTTCAGAAACACCCTGTATAATATAAGAACGTATTAGACTTGAACGGTTTCTCAGTACTTACCTATATTGGGATGTTGCAATTTTCTACATATCCTAGCTTCTCTTTCTAACTTTTTTATACTTTAATCCGCTCCTGACGATCTTCAGCCACTTACGGACTATAATAGTCAGTCTACTATATTTTAGAGGTTTCTATACGCTTGTATGCTTCTAGCGTAGGTAGGTTAATAAAGGAAAATTTTGCGATTAAGTTAGTGAATACCATGACAACCAGAACTTTATGCTCCGCCATCTGTTAATGTTTTAAATTTTCCGACTACAAGTTCAACCACGAGATGGTCTTCTTCTTCTTCTAGACTGTCTTGAAGCATGAAATGAATCGTTGTTTGTAATGTAACGTCTTGGCAACAAAACGATCGTAACGATTGTCCTCAAAAGCCACATCCAGTTGATAAACGCGCATGAGACATAAATTGCCTTTATTTATTCACCGATTTGGCTTTGGCAAACTAATGAATCTTCAATTAATTCTGCTCGGGAACGTCTCCTTCGGTTAATATATACTTTATAATGATGTCCCTATTTAACATCGATCCCTTTAATCTCGCCTTTAGCTAATAATTAAGATCTCTATAGAAGTTACCTTCAGTGAAATAGGAAAACCTTCCAAAATAACCAATTTAAATCGTTTTAATTTTGCCTTTGAAGCAATTTCGGAAGCAGATACAAACAAGACCAATTTAATAATTGATACCAGCAGTGTTTTGATAGTATTCCTACAGTAATTCACATTTCATGCTAATTTCAAGGTGTCAATGATTCTTTTACCAACAAATATAAGGTGTTTCTGAAATAAGTTAGAAGTTTGCAGGAAGTAATAGGGATCTATAAAACAAGAAAACTAAGTAAATGTTTAGTGGTCTGAAAGTCTACCGTTTCAGAGAAGAAGGTATATAAAAGCACAGACAAGGGCCAGTCCGGCTCTGGTAAGATCACGTTGGAAAATATGACATTGCAACGCCTCATTCAATCAGCTACTATACATCATCCGAGTTGTATTTCTTTTGTATTTTTGTACTAATATGTTTGTTATTTGATAGATTAAATTAGGCGTGATTGACTATGTTTATGTTTACAATGGATTGACCACTGCGTGAGTTTTTGGACGGATATTTTCCTGGACACTGGAATGGACGTTTGGGTCCTATACCATGGCCGGTAAGTAGTGTTGATCTAAATCCATTTGACTTCTTTGTGTGGGATTGTTAAAAAAGGTAACGCACTTTGACAATACCTCAATGGTGATTTTGAATTTTAATAAAATTACAGTTACCTATCCGGAGGATATTACGTTATCCATTAAAGTTTATTAACGTTAATTTTTTCTTTTTTTTTTAGTCCATATCGAGGTGTACCTCAAATAGTACTACATAATGTACTAGTGAGACAAGTGTAACGTAACAGTATTGCAAACGAGCGTGTGTCCATCAGATTTTGAGAAATTTTTTATTGTAAAAACTAGTAAGTTTTGGAGCAAAATTGTTGTAAACGAGTACAAACACTATTGTCAATATGGCGTCAGTTTGACGTCAATGCACTGACCAATATATTTCGGAACGAATCAACAGTATGGCGTCGATTCATGATGTCATCAGCACTGACCAGTAAGCTAGGTTATATTTCGGAATACATGCTTCTTAATAGAAAGAGATACCGATAACTAATCTAGGTACTGTAAGATTANTCAGTCCTAAGACTGGTTGGACACGTACCTCCACTCTTTCCTATCCACATCTTTGACTATTTGCGAAAAGTAATCTAATGTAGGTCTACCTCTACCCTTCCTAACTCCTGTTTCTGCCTCTAATATGTCTCTGACTAGACCTTCATGCCTGAGAAGGTGTCCTATTAATCTATCTCGTCTATTTCTTATTGACTTTCATAGAGTCCTTTGTTCTCCTATTCTTTCTAATACCTCTCCATTTCTAACCTTTTCTATACACGTTATCCTTATTATTCGCCTATAACACCACATTTCGAACGCTTCCAACCTTTTCTTTTCCGCCGCGCCCACCGTCCATGTTTCGTACACGTACAGCGCCACGCTCCAAACATACCTTTAACAACCTTTTCCGAATTTCTAAATTAACCGTTCGCGAGCATAGAAGTGACTTCTTTTTATTAAAGGCAACACGACCCTGTGCTATCCTCTGCTTTATATCCCTACTACTTCTTCCGTCAAGACTTATCTGACTTCCTAGATATCTAAAACCAGCCACTAATTTTTCGTCACCTATGTTTATATTCGCTCTTTCCTTACTTTCTTTCTTCCCTTACAAGCCAGTACATTAATTTTACTTTTATTTATTTTCATACAGTAGTGTTTTGTCCCTACCGCTTCCATTTTATTTAAAGCTATCTGTAACTCCTCCTTACTAGATGCTAATACTGCTATATCATCAGCAAATCTAAGCATACTAATCTTTTGCCCCTGTACATCTATCCCTACAGTTATACTGTTTTTAATGATGTTGATCATGTCTTCGATGTATAGATTAAGAAGAAGCGGTGACAGTGTGCATCCCTGTCTGACACCCTTCCTAATGGGAAAGGATAAAGTAAATCCCGTCTATTGCCTAGTATTGCAACAGAACTCTACTTCCGCGTTCGTAATTGCGGAAGTTCTGTATACTGTTTCACATCTGTTTCTGCGTTTGGTTCCGCATTTTTATAATGGAAGCTTACCGGAGCTAAATTTTATTTTTCATCTTTCTGAAAAGCAAAGTAGCTGAAAAAATAAATAAAAACAAGTGGTAGAAATTTATTACTTTTATTCGTTTAATGAACGTGACCGTTTTGAAAACACAGTTTAAACGGAATTACTTTTTGGTAAGTTGGGCAGGTATCTATGCTAGCTTTACGCGACCCCACCGCAACATTGTGAACGTATTATCAACCGTTTGTGTTTATGAAGTATTATTGTTTAGAAAATACTACAAATGGCACAGTGAACGCCATCTGTAGCACGATGCTACATTTTAGGATTACGTATGCTCCAACAAGGTCCACTTGTGTGAATATCTACTTGCTGAAAACGAATCCTGGCGTAGCCAACCTCAACGTGATAGGCACGTTAGCTTAATCGAATAAAATAAATCGAAGTGGTCTGTATTCTGTCGAAACTGCCAGACGCGGATCGCGATTTCGATCTTTTTGGATCTCATCAGCGCGTCGCAGGCAGCTCCGACAGAA
>NW_020442458.1:418047-436770 GCF_000699045.2 Agrilus planipennis | reverse complement strand
TGCCGAACGCGGAGGCCGATTGTGCCTCTTTGTCGCTCGTTCCGCGCTCTCGCTTGCACTTCAAGCCTTAAATGGAACGCCTCAGAGCGAGGTAACGCCGAATGAGTCATGTTTTTTCGTGCGTGCAGCCGGCTCCATCGAATTATAAGACGTTGTTACGTCAAAAAAATATTAGAACCTATGTATACATATATTAACAAATATGAAATCTGTTTGATGGACACTAGTGGCAAATTGAGAATGGAATATATATAAATATTAACTTATATACAGGGTGGCAAAATTTCGACATTTGTATAGGTAACTCGGTAACTATAAGAGATGCAATCTCGCTCCCTTTTTTTTTCAGACAAAAGTTTTCAAAAAAACTCCAAATCGTTGTTTTCTAATTCTTTTTCAACATTTTTTCTTCTTTCGTAACCTTGGAAAGGGTAGGGGGGTATTGCCTCTAAATGACTCAAGATCAAGTCGACCACCCGACCGATTTATATAGTAGTCGTAATAATGAGCGATATAGAGGTTCACCCTTCAGTTGCGCAACGTATCATTATAAATTCTTAACGAATGAAGGCGTTAAATCTGCCAATATTTGAGAACGAGTTCATGTATAGTTCAGGGAGGATGCACTCTCATGGCCGCGAATAAGAACCTGGTGTGCCGAGTTCAAGAAAGGGCATGAAAACGTACAAAATTTGAGTCACCCAAGACGTAAGCGCTCCATCATTACGCTTGGCAATATCGCTGCTGTTCGTGAACTCATTCAAAGAGATCGTCGCTTGACCGTGGCAGAAATAAGTAAAGAAATGGAAATTAGTGTTGGAAGTGTACACAGCATTATCTGAGACCAACCTAAATTTCGAAAAATCGCGGCAAGATGGGTGCCACGTTTGATTACCCAGGAAAACAGATATGCGAGAATTGAAGTTTGTCAGGCGCTTCTTGCTCGGTTTCACAACGAAGGGGAGGCAATTTTGCATCATATTGTAACGTGTGATGAAACTTGGGTTCACCACTGTATTCCCGAGTCGAAGTGATCTTGTATGGAGTGGAGAACAAAGGAAGAGCCAGGACCACCGAAAGAATGATGTTAGCGGTTTTTTGGGACTCTCAAGGAGTTTTGTTTCTCGATTTTCTGGAAAATCGTCTTAGGATAAACGCTCCATATGACTGTGACCTTCTTGACAAAATTCGAGCTGTCTATCGGTCAAAAAGACGCCGGCGGCCAATCCGAGATGTCCATCCCACAATTCAGGCCTAACGGTCCAGAAATTAGTGAAAATGCACTGAACTAAACCCGACCGTCCTCCCTACAGCCCTGATCTTTCACTATGCGATTTTTATTTATTTGGACCTTTAAAGGAAGCACTTGGTGGAGAGCGTTTTGCGGACGATCAACAGGTGAGAACAGTTTGTGCGCAATTGGTTGGATACTCGCCCGAAGTCATTCTTCGAAAATGGCATGCAAAAACTACTTGTTCAGTGGGAAAAATGTATAAATAAAGAAGGAAACTAACCACCAAGTGTATTTTATTTTTAAAGTAATAGATAACTTTTTTGACTCGTTTATATTTGAATGAGCTTCGTATGTAATTTCAGCATTTATTTTCACAATTATCATGTCGGTAAATAGCAAAATATAAGTTACCTCCTAATGCTAGTGGGCGGGTAGTCCCTCCGGACTACGCCGGAGTGAAGGCTCTCTTGAACCTCTTTTTAGGAATCGTCGGAATGGTGTTGAAAAATATGAAGACAGAATAAAGTAAAAGTTTGTATGTGGAATAGTACTGCTCCAGCACTGGCTGCCTACGTGATCCAAGGAAACCACAAAAAAACATAGACCATGGCACACGGACTCGGAATCGGGTCGGTGTCCTCTCGAATGCTAGGCAATGGTCTAAATCTTTAGACAATACTGCTCGGTAAAAGAAGCTCTATGGAACCTGATATTTGAACCGATTCCATATGCTCCGTACGTCCCCGAATTTGCGCTCAGTTATTATTATTTTTTTGCTCTATTCAAGAGAGATTAAAATCACAAAACAAGGGAGTATCAAAATATTCATCTTGTTTTTGACGTGACAACGTCTTATAATTCGATGGACGCTGCACGCACGAAAAAACATGACTCATGCGGCGTTACCTCGCTCTGAGGCGTTCCATTTAAGGCTTGAAGTGCAAGCGACAGCGCGGAACGAGCGACAAAGAGGTACAATCGGCCTCCGCGTTCGGCAGCGTTCGAGATCTGTCTCTCTCCTACTTGAGTGAGCGATGCGTCCGCGTGGACAGCTGCTATACAATAATACATTTCCATTTACCTCCTTCTCTATATCCATACAAAATATCTATCAAACAAATAAAATTAAAATTTTCTTTTGAAAAATGAAACCATTCCATCAATATTTTCTTATGACGTTGTCACGTTCAACTATCGTCAGTAAACTGACTTTACAGACAACCGATTTTTTCTTCTCAGGAGTATGAAAATTCCAAAAATTATCATCACTGTAATATTAGACTACACCGTTTATTTACATATACGGGTAGTGAAGTTCAATTTACTCCGAATTTTATTTTACCCCCGCTTCCCCTACTTATTTTTATATGACTCATTCAACATTTCCCATAAAATCATAATACGAAGTGTAATTGTATTTATTAGGTTCATTTTTGTATTTTTGGAAGGAGTACATTTGGATTATCTAACCAGGGTGTGTTTGCCTATATTAATTAAGAAAAGTTCACATGCATATCTAATATGGGCAATGCTGTATTCAAATGTGAACAACAAAAACCTCCTGTTCTAATTTCGACCTCAACACGTTTCCCTCTATTTGCTGGATTGTGTACATCAACACTAAAGCATTCTGTCCGAAATCGAAGACGTGACCAAGCCTTAATGAAGGAAGGGCAGCAATTAAATTTCACAACATCAAATTGGATAGTTTGTAAAAACGTATTTTAAAGAATGAGACTTTTATCAGTTAAAATACACGGACAGAAAACAACACTTTATTCCTAACTGGAACACGAAATAAAGTAACAGAGTAAACCTGATTCGTTTCTGATTATATTATTTTGTCAAAGAATTCCTGTTTCATATTTTACACAAACGTAAAAGTAACGCCAGAAATGCAATGTCATTTTCCACCATACTAAATTTTCAAAATGATGCTGCATCATCATCATAACGTCGTCAGTCCTAAGACTGATTTGACACGCACCTCCACTCTTTCCTATCCTGAGCTAATCTTCGTATTTCCCTAAAACTAGAACAACACAAATCCTTAACCATTTGTGAACAGTAATCAAATCTAGGCCTACCTCTACCCCTCCTAACTCCCGTTTCTGTCTCTAATATGTCCTACCAACATATCTTGTCTATTTCTTAGTGGCTTCCATGGAATCCTCTGTTCTTCTACTCTTCTACTCTTTCTAACACCTCTTCATTTCTAACCTTCTCCATCCACGCTATCCTCATCATTCGTCTGTAACACCACATTTCGAACACTTCTAACCTTTTTTGTCAGCAGCGCCCAGTGTCCATGTTTCGCACCCGTACAGCGCCGCATTCCAAACATACACCCTCAACAATTTTTTTCCGAATTTTTAAATTAACCGTTCTTTTTATGGAAGGCTGCTCGACCCGGTGTTATAGTCTCCTTTATATCTCTACTACACCTTCCGTCCTGACTTATCTGACTTCCTAATAGATACCTAAAATCAGCCACTTCATCGAATTTTTCGTTTCCTATCTTTATATTCGCTTTTTCCCTACTTTTTCTTCCCTTGCATACCAGTATTTTTGTTTTACTTTTATTTATTTTCTTACAGTAGTGTTCTGTTAATACCACTTCCATTTTATTTAGACCTATCCCTAATTCCTCCTTTCTAGACGGTAATACTGCTGTATGATGCTGCATACCAAGACTAAAAAACTAAAACCTTTTGGGTGTTTCATTCCTACCAGCCACTAATGCTGGTGTGCGGGCAGTCTCTCCGGACTACACCGGAAGGTAGGGTGGAAGGCGGTTTGGGTGAGAAAGATGAGACGGACGAAATGAAGACAGAAGAGAAAGAAAGATTATCTGTAGAATATTACTGCCCCAGCATTTACCTAAGTGATCTAAGGAAATCACAGAAAAACTTGGACCAAGGCAGACGGACCCGAAATCGAAACGGCGTCCTCCGGAATACTAAGTAATAGTTTAAACTTCTAGGATATGCCGCTGCACACCAGTACTTTTGCTCTTTTTATTAGAGGCGGTTAGTGTGTAAAATACAAGAGAAATTACACCGAAAAAACAGATGCGCAGGTCACCAACAAAATGTGACCACAACATTAACATAAAATTCAAACGTTATCATCGACTAGGAGAAGAGTATAAAACAGTAGGAAAGATAGAAGAAGGCCATATAAATAAAACACTAAATCCCAATATTCCACATAATACCGATTAGTAATCTCAAACGCGTTTCAAATCCCAACGTGTCATCCTCCGTTGTATTTTCCATTTCTTCCCTTATTTCTACACTATACCTGTCTCTTTTGGGTCAACAGGAAAATGGACGACAGTAGATCTGTAAACCTCTCTCACTTGCTCTTGCAGGAGCACCCAGGAGCGCTAGGGGAAGAGTTTGGCCGGCTCTGAGATAAAGAGCAAACTTATCTAATGGAGCTGTTCAATATCCACAAAAACTAACTAAACTTCTTGACATAACTCTACTAGACCGTTGAATATGATATTAATAATTCAATACTAAATTAAACACATCCGAGTTTGGGATAGAGTCCCTATCTGAATTAATTAAATTGTTTCTATTTTGTATATCAGGATTATCAACATTGTATATAATAAATAAATTTAAAGAAGTGGGACCTATTTTTAAATATATAGGAAAATACGTACCTATTCTAGATTTTTCTTTTCTATTCTATTAAATCTAAGAGGAACTAAATGTTCTTCAAATATAACGTTAACTGTCTTACGAATTTGTCCTATATATGAAAATTCCTGCGTTTTCTTGGATTTTTATTTTACTTTTTGGGTTACCTAAAAAACGTTGCAAATATTGATTTAAATTGCAGTTAAACCGAATTTGTTAAGCAAAGTGGATAATAAAAAAAAGCTATATTTGTGTTAGTAGAACTGTGAAAAGAAACCTACTAATATCAGTCATTTAAATTTCGGTGTTCTACAAGATTGTATTTAATTTTTGGAACATATGATCAACACTGAAAAAAGAAATTAATTTTAGTATCTTATATAAACACTTATCGTATAATATCAATTGAGGGGGTTATTTTATAAAAAGGGGTGGTTACAAATTTAAAATGGCTGAACAATTTTAAAATGGAACACAAAAATCCTTTGAATCAAAGCCGAAAAAGTAGTAACAAAACATTTTACCACAGCTTTTTTGATCAATTTACCTAAATTTTTACTGATTGTGTACACAAACTAATTACACATTACGTTACTATTAAATGTACTGCAAATAAATATTTACGTTATTAATTATGTTAAGCACTTTCCCTAAAACTCTGTATGCTCTAATGTTTTTCTTGTACGATATGTTTTTTCTTGAAACTCCTATTTACTCTTTCCCCTCTTTAATATTTCACATGAAAATCGATACTGGAGCGAGGACAAGAAGCTTTACTTTACTGATGTTCTTATCCTATTCTTAGCACTTGAACAATAAGAAACAAGAGTTATGTCTATTATCCTTCCTCTATCACCAAGAAAAAAAAGGTGTGTGTCACGAGAGCGACTACCAGAGCAATACTTCATATGAATAAATGATGCTGTTAATATACCTGAAATAACTAAAAGTTAATAATTTCGATAAGGGGTGAAGGGGTATTATTTTGTTGATACCGCTTGGGCGAAGAATTACGGAAGTTAATAATTAAATACTTAATTCTAATGAAATATTAAAATTCAAAGCACATGATTACTATTTCGATAATTATTTAGTATTATTGAAAATCTATAAAAAAAAAGTAATAAATACTAAATAAGACCTGTGAAGAAGAAATGTGTGCTGGGACAAGTGAAACTTCAACGGACAAGTGGAAAAACGAATGATAATGGACAAGTGGAAAACCGAATCGCAACAATTTCTTCTTTACTTCAGGTTTTACGGGCAGATTGTTAATGTACTTGGCCAATTTGAAAACCTGCCGGTAAAACCTGAAGTAAAAATTTTGTTGCGATTTGTTTTTCCAGTTGTCCGTTGAAGTTTCACTTCTACTGTGTCCCAGCACACATTTCGTTTTTACAGGTTTACTGCAAATTATGATTGGGTTTTTACACAGACCGCAAATAGAGGCAATGATGCCCAACCACGTGAACAGCACAGGTAAGAAAACAACAGCTGAGCACAGCACACGCCGCCGGGACTCTAGCGGACTCCCCGAAGTCCGCGCGGCTGCGCATTATATCCATCTAATACAGCCGTATCCCTCTCTCGGCCGCCGCCAAGTTTTCTCTCCCTTCGCCTCTGCCACCACTCACCTCGCGATATGTCGTCTACCCCCTCTAGGCTGCCGTAACGCTTTCTCGTGACAAAAAAAAATCGTAATCGTCTATATAGAAGTTTCACTTCAATAAGTGAAAGGTCCACGTTTCTGCGTTTATAAAATAGTTAAGATTGTAAAGTAACTTCATGGAGCTAAAATAGTGAATGAAACTAGTTAAATACTTAACCTACTTTCGACATCGAGATTGTTGTCGTTTAATAGGAACATTAAATTGAAAATCACCAATTTTTTGGCATATTAATCGTGGTGTATGCATTAGAGATAAGTGCTATGTACGATGGGCTTAAGTTAAACAACGGTATGATGGATCGCCATCATTATGATGTTATATGCCAACAACAACGATGGTCATCATCTGTCTAAGTTTGGACGGGGCGTGTCTTATTATTTAATTACCTGAGATTATCCTACGAATTGTTACATCTAATATTTTCCAGCATTTTACACCACAAATACTTACCGTTATAGAGAGTTGCACTTCAAAAAATTGTTTAAATTGAATGGAATTTTGCGAGAAGAGAAGAGTAAACTGCCCTATCACTCTCGTTTGTACATTTAAATTATTAATAATCAAATCATTAAATTTAAATCCCGTATCCCTTTGAATTAATCAATCACGAATGCGTATCACGAAACCAGTATTTGGCAAGCCCTATGAATGTAAAGACCAAATCGAACAATCACGACGGAACGTTCGACTTCAATTTAAAATAAAAGAAACGAAACGGTTCACATCCAAATAAAATTTATTTCAGTGTGAACCGTAAATTTAATTGAATAGTCGATCTCCCACGTACTCAAACAAAATTAACTTACAAATCCGATTTGTTTCAAATGGATTTTCTGCTCTTGCAGAAATTTTAAATTAATTTAAGCACCTGTATAAACCATTCCAATTGTTTTGGAATTTGTTCCCTAAAAAACTTTCAGATATTAATGTACTTAATATGGCGGAAACAAAAC
The DNA here is from genome assembly GCF_000699045.2 of Agrilus planipennis. Lineage (NCBI taxonomy): Eukaryota > Metazoa > Arthropoda > Insecta > Coleoptera > Buprestidae > Agrilus > Agrilus planipennis. Next base: position 429,263 of record NW_020442458.1, on the reverse strand, counting down.
AATGTTCTACTTGTAACAAGCGTACAAATTTTTATTACCTATACAGGATGTTTCTGAAATAAGTAATAACCTTGCAGGAGGTGAAGAGCACAATAAAGTTAAAAAATTAAGTACAGGTCTGTATTCCCGGATGTTCACCGTTTTCGAAGAAAACGTACTTGATAGAACAGGCAAATATAATTCCGGTCGTGAAAAGAAATGCTACAATGCAACGCCGTATTCAATTAGCTATTTCTTCTATATTTCTGCACTAATGCATTTTTTATTTGTATGATTTGATTAAGTGTGATTGACGATATTTATGTTACAATGAGCCTAAAAGTGGTTCTTTTACTGTTGTATGCAGTAAGTCAAACTGATTGGAATTAAGTCAGTGTGCCACAGTCATAGGATAGGTCAATGTAGAAAAGTACACAGTTGTCACAATGATGTTTAGTAAGGCAGATTTTTGTGACATGACTTACGGGTAATACAAGTACAATGTTAATATAACGGTTGAATCCCAGCGAAGACTATAACCGACAAACCGTCTTAAATGCGGTGCAGAGATTAAAATAAACCGGCAATAATTATGGTAGACGCCTCGGAGCTTGTCCATTAGTGCGGTATTCGAATTTCCAACAATGTTTGAAATGTACGTACGTATACGTGTATGTTTACTGATGTTACAATTAATTTTTTGAAGTGAAACTTCCATATAGACGGGTTATTACGACTTTTTCTGGGAGGGGGTACACAGTATATCGCGAGGTGAGAGGCGGCAGGGGCGAAGGAAGAGAAAGGCGGGCGGCGACGGAGAGAGGGCAACGACTGTACTAGATGGATATAATGCGCAGCCGCGCGGAGAGCGGGGAGTTCGCTAGAGTCCCGGCGGCGTGTGCTGTGCTCAGCGGTTGTTTTCTTCCCTCTGCTCTCACGTGGTTGGGCATCATTACCATCTATGTCCCAAAATATTGAAAAGAAATCCTCGAGCACGATTCTCTTTTTTTATCGATATAGAACCCGTCAATAAAATTTCAGCCAAATCGAAAATGTGTCGGTCAGTTGTTGTCCAAATCTGTTCGGTTTGTAAAAGAATGTCCCATATAATAGGTTGAATAGGTACATACAATATGTACCGTTACAGGTATAACAATGTATAAGGTAGTGGTTGCTTAATATCACCTAATAAATCACCCTAATCCGAGCAACATCGGTTGCCTATCTTAATTTTTCAGGGTCATGCAGTTCCCTAAAAAAATTAAAATGTTTCTGTTTGTCTAACATCTAACAAAAATCAGGCTTCATATTTTTTTTAAGAACACCCTAAACTATCTTTTGCCCGAAGCGCAGGTTCTAACTCATTACTATGTCGCTGGAATTTATTTAATAAATTTTAAAGTTTTTTTCAAATAAAACAAAAAGTTTATTAAAAAAAAAACCTTTCGTACTTATGTAGATAATAATGAGAGCTTTGATTTGAGACTTCAACCACTCATCTAACTTGTATACATCAAGAGTAATTCATTTAATGAGACTCAAAGAAATATCATTTATCTAGAAACGACTGATATGGGGCCTAAATAAGGAACCTTCGATTGTTTCTTGAGCGATTCAATCATCGTGCAACAATTTCAACAATAGAAACAATTACAACAAGTACAATACTTTTACATTTATTCTTAAAATGATGCAATCCCGTCTATTTATAATAAATACTTTCTAAAACAATATACCAGAACATTAGTTTTTCAGGTATGATTCCTTCAAGGTTTTCTTCTTATAATAGTGAATTAATTTTTAGAATTAATCTTACCCCATATATCACCTTGTGGCTTAGTGGTAGAGTACTGGTGCGTAAAAGCAGACGTCAGAGTTCGATTTCCGAGAAGGGAGGGACAGCAACAGGGGCGCAACAAGGGGGTCCGCGGGTAGCCGGGCACCCACTCGATTTGAATCGATTGATTCAGGTAATAACCTCGTCGAAATGACCTTTTGTAGTAGTAGTAGTATTATGAATCGAACTCAATTTTTTTTTTTTGTTTTTATAATATGATGCATTGATGACCTTTCTTTTTTTTTTGTCATTTTTGCGCACCCAGTCAAATTGTGACGTTGTTGCGCCCCTGGGCAGCAACAATTTTTTCTCATCAATTTGAGGTGATTTGTAGTGGATAAAGTTAATTCAAAACCTAATTCACTAATACACTGAATTAACGCTATAAAAATTCATAATATCTCAATCTCCATGGTACTATAAAAGTTCTCTTCAAAATAAGTTATTTCAAAAAAAAAAAACATATTTTCGTTAGTTGGACTTGGATCAACTTCAGCGAGTATTTCACACAGCATTTCGGCTAGTTCTTATATATAGAAAATGTATTCTTTATGTAAACTCTCCTTTGAGCATACTCTAACGTTGAGATATTAATGAAACGTGAAGTTTTTGTTCGCATTTCTACAAAGTTGAAACATATTTGTGAAACGAAATGGGCTGTAAAATTACAAAGCTGTCATCACAATAACTGCTGTGTTTTGCTCAAACAAAGAAAACTCTCCGCGCTACAGACGAAACAAAATCAATATACATTCAACAGCAACTGAAACTTATTTGTTAGCTTTAGAATCACAGAAAGGAAAAGAAAAGAAAAGAAAGCGAAGTCGAGACAGGTAGGTGGGTACTGTTTGAAATTTAAAACAGTGGAAAAGCCGATTGAGTCCGATCGCTTTTGGGAGTATGAAAATACACAAAGCTGATAAAAATGAGAGAAATCCTTACAAAAATATGCATGTTAGGAAAAAGTTTAACCGACAAAACACCGATCGAACTAATGCGACAGATTGGGGAACCAGATTTCGGTGCTATCTACAGAGTGGTGGGCAACGTCATCTCGAATTGATAAAACTATACAAAAACAAGAGTCATGGATAAAATTATCGAATATTTTTAAATTTTCACAATTTTGTTTGTAAAAATAAATTCTAATTAATTACGTCATCTAAATACTATATAATTGGAAGAACAGTTTGTTTAAAGTTTTCAGTGGACAATCTTAAGTTTTTCTTATATGAAAATCGTGAAATCGAGAGCCGATTCCTTTTCTTAGCCTCTGGTCGAAAAGGTGGTTTTCAGGGAACGAGGAATTTTTTTTCCGAGAGGCGTTACTGACGTTAATGGACAATATGTTGAAGAATAAATGTAAAATATTTGTAAATTGCAAATAGATCAAGGGCGGACCAAAGGGATCAGTATTCCTCGTATTCTCGAGGAATCACATTCCATTTATGTTGTACAGCAAACCCAAGCTGTTCTATTGTACAATATTTCAAACGGGATTTCTTCGTCGTATGCTTATCTCACATATGTATGTATGTTCAATTATATTTAGGTCCGGGTTATGAGGTGGTCAATCTAATCTTCGAATCTTGACTACATCGAAGTAATTAGTCACAAAATCAGTTGGATGCGATCGAGCGTTATCATTTATTAAAATGAATTTTTCGTAACTTATTTGGCTGATATAACATAATCTCGCAGGATAATTTTAATATACAGATCATTAAAAGATATAAGAGTGATACTTAGTTTGTATAAAGAGCAACAGGCAGTTATAGAACTGTCTAGACCATTGCTTAGCATTCGGGAGGACGCCGGTTCGATTCCGGGTCTGTCCAGCTGCCTTGGTCTAAGCTTTTCTGTGGTTTCCTTGGATCACTTAGGCAAATGCTGAAGCAGTAATATTCCACAGATAATCTTTCACTCTCTTCTGTCTTCTCTTCTCACCCGAACCACCACCCACCCATTCCCACGATTCCTGAAAGCAGGCTGAAGAGGGTCTTCCGCCCTACCTTCCGGCATAGCCCGGAGGGACTATGCGCCCACCAGCATTACTGGCTGATGGGAATGAAACACCCAAAAGTTTTTTTATAGAGCTGGGGCTGCAACGTAGAAGAGTAAATAGTGCAGGGATGCACACTGTCACCGCTACTGTTTAATCTATACACCGAAGACGCGATTAACATCATTAAAGACAGTACAACTGTAGGGATGGATATACAGGGGCAGAAGATTAGTTTTCTTAGATTTGCAGATGATATAAGTAGCAATATTGGTATCTAGCAAGGAGGAATTAAAGATAGCTTTAAATAAAATGGAAGCAGTATTGACAAAACAATACTGTATGAAAATAAATAAAAGTAAAACAAAAATACTGGTATGCAAGGGAAGAAAAAGTAGGAAAAGAGCGAATAGAAAGATAAGAGACGAAAAATTAAATTAAAAGAACTGGCTGATTGTACGTATCTAGGAAGCCAGGTACGTCAGGACCGAAGGAGTAGCCAGGATATAAAGCAAAGGATAGCGCAGGGTCGTGTCGCTTTCAATAAAAAGAAGTCACTTCTATGCTCTCGAACGGTTAATTTAGAAATTCAAAAAAAGATTTGTAAATGTGTATGTTTGGAACGCGGCGCTGTACGGGTGCGAAACATGGATGGTGGGCGTGACGGAAAAGAAAAGGTTAGAACCTAGATTAGATTAATGTTTGCAAATAGTTAAGGATATGGGTTGTTCTAGTTTTAGGGAAATGCGAAGATTAGCTTGGGATAGGAACGAATGGAGGTGCGTGTCCAACCAGTCTTAGGACTGACGATCTTATGATGATGATGATGACAGTCTTCATCCATTCACTTCCACAAGGTTAGTGAGTCCTTTCCAACAAATACATCCCCAAAGAAGTATACCCCACTTCCAAAAATAACGGTCTGTATGAGATTCTCCAACTCTTTTGTATACTTCATTTACTTTCTTTAGCGATGTGTCCCTTCCAATGTCTTGGATATGCGCTGACAAAATCGTAGGTAGGGAGAAAAAAGCTCATTATACTGTCAACTCTTGTTCATTAAATATACTTTTTCATACAGTATCTGCCGAAAGTTTTGTTCAATCATGAATAGTAGTGCGAGTCGAAAACAAGCGTTAAATCCTTTAATATGTCATCAAATATAAATAAACATCTCGTTGATATTTTCAGTAGTAAATGGTACCAATAACAGCACATTTGAGCAATGCAATTGTTGTGGATAAAATGGTCAATTTTTCCGTGCAGTACTGTACGGATTGTACGCTCCTCACCGGTTAAGAGAGTTGTCTCCTTCCTGAAGGTCACATCGCTACAGAAACTAAACGAAGTATAGATGTGGTTTTGTCCATCTAGCTTACATAATTTATTTCTAGTCTCATCCATGAAGAGAAAATTGTTTTCGAATTGTGTAACAATTTCACAAATCGCGTTTATAACTTAGGCGGCTTCCATTATTAACTTAAATGTGATCTTAAATGGTAAAAAGTTCACCACCTAATTATTACCTATGGTTAATCACTCTCAGTAGTTTAATTTTTTCATTGTCTATTGGTTCCACTTGAAAATAAGTACACACAGACAATTTCAAATAAATGTAATTGCTATGTGATCAAGTTCTTTACAAAACAAAGAAAAAGTAAAAAAATGTTCACGATAAGACGGTGGTCATTCACAAAGACCGCACCTTTACTAGCTACTGTTTAGAAAGTAGACCAATAAGAGGCTGAAAAAGCATCGAAGAAAATCCTAGCTCGAGCGCTGCTTAATTCTCCAGAAGATTGTCGTAATAATCGTCTTTAAAGGGTCTTAGTCGTACAATCATTGTGGAACTCATTAAGGAAAATCCATCTGTAATTCCAGAAAAACTATTTCCACAACTGTCAAAAGAGTTTTTGCCATTATCGGTCACATCTCATCATTTCTTAGCCACTCCTGTTATTGCTCTTTCCGAACATTCGACTCGCTTTGAACGCTTTTGAATAATGACTCATTTAGAACTTATTGTAGATCATTACGGCCGCAAGGAATTCTGCCTATTTCATTTTTTGTATTCTACTCAAAAGAAGCCAATCGACACAAAATTTTTTGATTGTTACAATACCAAATTTTGCAAATAATAATTTACAGAAATATCGAATATTTCATTAAATTTCGTTGAATAAAACGCTCATTTGACTTATTATCTCAAACCACGAAAACTTCTGTTTTTGAAAGCCATAAACGCTTACATTTATTTTAGGTTAAACCAGCAGAAATTACTCTTACTGATAAGAAACGATATAACATCGTCATCATCATAAGGTTATCAGTCCGAAGACTGGTTGGACATGCCCCTCCACTCGTTCCTATCCTAAGCTAATCTTCACCTTTCCCTAAAACTAGAACATCCCACATCCTTAACTATTTGCGAACAGTAATCTACGTCTATCTCTACTCCTCTTAACTCCTGCTTCTGCTACTAATATGTCTCTGACTAGCCCTTTATGCCGCAGAAGGTGTCCTACTAACCTATCTCGCCTATTTTTTATTTACTTCCATAGAGTCCTCTGTTGCCCTATTCTTTCTAATACCTCTTCATTTGCAACCTTCTCTATCCACGGTATCCTCATCAATCGGCTGTAACACCACACTTTGAACGCTTCTAACATTTTCTTTTCCGCCCCGCATACCGTGCAGGTGTTTCGCACCCGTACAGAGCCGCGTTTAAGATATACACCTTTAACAATCTTTTTCGATTTACTAAATTAACCGTTCGCGAACATATCAGTAAAATATAGTTAATAATCCAAAATAATTTACGACTTAGTTCATCAAGGCATCAACTTGCCTAAATGAATCGACAATACAGCTTCTATACTTACTACCTCATCATCATCATAAAGTCGTTAGTCCTAAGACTAGTTGGAAGCGCACCTCCACTCTTTCGTTACTTCGCATTTCCCTAAAACTAGAACAACCCACATCCTTAACTATTTACAAACAGTAATCTAATCTAGGTCTACTTCTACTCCTCTTAGCCTCTGTTTCTGCCTCTAACATGTCTCTGACTAGTCCTTCAAGCTTGAGAAGGTGCCTTACCTATTTGTTATTGACTTCCATTTTCCCTCTGTGCTCCTATTATTTCTAATACATTCATTTCTAACCTTCTCTATTCACGTCATCCTCATCATTCGCTNTTACATAACTTGTCAGGGGTGAAGGGGTCATCAAAAATACCACGCTTGACCACAGGAGGTGGGCTTAGGTTTTCGGCACGTAGTTAATATCCTCTAGGAAAATCTCGCACTTTTTTTAACTATATTCGAAACGTTCTATTTGCAAACAAGGATTTAAAATCATATTTATGAATTAGTACGTAAAAACTAGAGGGGGAGAGGGTGTAGTACAGGTGGTAAAATTAAAAAAAAATTGGTTACGCATACTTCATTTACTTTCTCTAGCGATGGTCCCCTTCCAATGTCTTGGATGCGCGCTGGCAAATCGTAGGTAGAGAGAAAAAAGCTCATTATTCTCTCGACTCTTGTTAATTAAACGTACTTTTTCATACAGTACCTGTCAAAAATTTCGTTCAATCATGAATAGTAGTGCGAGTCGAAAACAAGCGTTAAAGTCTTTAATATGTCTTCAAATATAAATGAACATCCCGTTGATATTTTCAGTAGTAATTGGTACCAATCACAGCACATTTGAGCAATACAATTGTAGTGGATAAAATGGTCAATTTTTCCGTGCAGTACAGTACCGATTATACGCTCCTCACCGGTTAAGAGTTTGGCCAAGTTCTTTTCTTTTCTACTTTACGCCGGTCAAACTGAAGATCACATCGCCACAGAAACTAAACGAAGTGTAGTTTCCGCCACACATCCCCCCTGGACCCATAACAGTCTTGATAAGTGCATGTGCATTACGAAAACATGGAGTGACATGTGATACTGTTCAATCAAGTCGTAGTTAAAATATCGATTTTATGTTTCCTTATCAACAGCAAACAGCAACAACAATCTAAGTTAATTAACACAACGTAGTTAGGTACATAGGTAAATCTACCTCCATACAAGAAATGCCTTTGATCTAGTGCATGCAAAATGGAACGTTTCTCATTTGTGACGCTCCAACGGGAAAGTTTCCTTGTTAGAGATTCAAAATGTGTAGTCAATTACTTCGAGCTGCTCACCTGTTACATCTTCGAAAGGATGAATAACTCTTTGAATAAATATAGAAAATAAAATCTAATATTTACGAAGAATAAAAATGCCTTTTGAATAGTAACAATTTCTGAGGAAATTTTTGCTCGGTGACAAGAAGTATGAACGATTCTTATGATCAATTTAGAAAGGTAAGGTCCCTAATAAAATATTGTACTGATCGTTTCAAGAAGTTCAAGATATGCCCCTTCCCTTTATTAAGATGCGCCGTAGCATAATTCCAAATTCAATCATTTTCAAGAACTAGACAAAAGTGTACAGTACCATTTGCAAAATTATTTAAACTGCCTCGTTAAAAATTAAGAATATGCTTTATTTAAAAAAGCATATTTATCCTAAAATAATAACAAGTGAATTAACTTAACGCTCTACACACCTATAAAACTTTTGCTTTGTTGTCTATTGTTAATTTATACATATTTTTGTTTTAAGAAATTGCTAAACATTTTCGTCTAGTACTGTACAGTTCTAGCCGATCTCCTAAGACCTCCCATCGAGAGCTCTGCTCGTTCAAGCTTGTTCCAACTATTTCTGTCTTGCTCACGCCTAGTGTGTATTCTTTCTGTCTTCGCGCAGATTTCTTCAAGGTTACAATTCAAACAAATTGAAATGGGCTGTACAGGATAGGCTTTTGATGTGTATGTAGGACAACTCGTATGAATGATACAAAAGAATTGATGGCGGTTTCCCCATCTCTTTTTTTTTAAGACAAATTAAATTAAATTTATTTCAAAAACGTGCTATTGTCTTCTGTTTTCGAGTTATAAGTTGAACATTTTGAGTTTTGGCTATACACTATGACATTTTGTATTACGATTAGTTCATTCAAAAAGTTATTAATAAAGATCCAGTTTTTTTTGTATCTCCAATAGTCACCGATTTGTGACGTCGAAATTTACCAATTATCATTTTTCGATAGTGATAAAAAACAATCACCTACGTACACATTAAATGTACATCTAATCGATATAAAATAGCCTAACAAATGAGTAATTCTGCTACTTCTAAAAATTACCTCATAACGTAAAATACGAGTAAGAATTTATAGTTATTGTATTATAAAAGTAATAGAGCGTATAATACCATAAGACATAAGCGCGAAAAGAAAATAAAAACATCATAAAAACCTGTATCTGTGACCGTTTGCGTGGATCTTTTCGTCTGGTCCTTGGCAGGTGGTCACGCCCCCTTTAATTTTGCTATCTTAATACTTTCGGATCATTTTTATCTAAGAACGTTTATTGAGTTCTTCGTCAGAAATTTATCGAAACCACTAGAAGCGGATCGTGATTTCAATTTTATTAGATATCATCAGCGTCATATACGCCGCCACGATAAATTACCGATCAAACCGGTGAATCTCGAAAGAACAACTTTTGAGTGGTTCATTTCTACCAACCAAGGCTGGCGGGTAAGCAGTGCCTCCAGACTACGCTGAAGGGTTGAGCCGAAGACCCTCTTCAATCTTTTAGGCATCGTGAGAATGGGAGGGTGGTGATTTAGGTGAGACATATAAGATGGACGAAACGAAGGCAGAAGGAAGTGAAGGGCTACCTGTGAAATCCAAGGAAAGCACAGAAAAACTTGCACTTGGGCAGACAGACTTGAAACTGAACCACTGTCCTCCCGAATACCAAGCAATGGTCTAACCTTCTAGGTCTTACTTTAAATGCAAGCAGTGTATCAGTAAAATATAGTTAATAATCTAAAATAATTTACGACTTAGTTCATCAAGGCATCAACTTGCCTAAATGAATCGACAATACAGCTTCTATACTTACTACCTCATCATCATCATAAAGTCGTTAGTCCTAAGACTAGTTGGAAGCGCACCTCCACTCTTTCGTTACTTCGCATTTCCCTAAAACTAGAACAACCCACATCCTTAACTATTTACAAACAGTAATCTAATCTAGGTCTACTTCTACTCCTCTTAGCCTCTGTTTCTGCCTCTAACATGTCTCTGACTAGTCCTTCAAGCTTGAGAAGGTGCCTTACCTATTTGTTATTGACTTCCATTTTCCCTCTGTGCTCCTATTATTTCTAATACATTCATTTCTAACCTTCTCTATTCACGTCATCCTCATCATTCGCTTGTAACACAATTTTTCCTGCTTCGCTCACCGTGTGTATAATTCAAAGAATAAATAAATAAACAGTTAAAAACAGCTCTAAAGACCATATGGTAAACTAGAACAGAGCAAGACGTGCAAAACAATGTAAGAAGGGGAAGAAATTGAACACAATACATTGTTTTTTGTTTGATATTTTCACACTCAACTTTTGTGGTAATAGCAGTAGCCTGACCAATCGTCAGATGTGCAGTTGACTTGTCTGTGTAACAGCTGTTCCGAAGGTCACTAGTAGTTGAGTGTTTCGTTACTTGACGATTGCGTTAACAGAGTGCGCTAAGATTTACAAACTAATCACATCATAATAAATAAATGTGTAGATATGGAATATTACCGTTTTCACTTCTTAGGCCAAGCTTGGTAGAGAAAAATACAAAGCTTACAGCTTCTAACAGTGCATCATGATTGAGTCTGAGAGTGACTTCTGACTACTCTGATGCTTTGGATTAACACCGTTAATCCACAAGAAGTGGAAGACTCATTTTCAGATGATCTAATGGCTCATTCACCCGATGAAATACATGCATTTTGTGAATACTTTTTCACTAATTATAGTGATAATGAATCTAATTCTTCACCAAAAAATGAGCTCATCAGTTAACATCACATCAGAGAGATTTTTTTCTACTAAATATGCATAAGCAGCCAGCAGTTGGTTGTTACATGATAAAAATCATAAAAACCAAATTCATAAATTTACTTATGTTATCATAAAAGGTAACGAAATAATTTTATAAAAATAAAAACCAGTGAATTAATGCCAGTCTGAAGTCTGTAAAAGTGAGAGAGGAACACTATCTTTGGTAATTCATTCAGTAAAAAAAAAAATAATAATAGTATTAGGAAATGCATTTAATAAGTATAGTATTAAGTTTGATATTATTTGTTTATTAATCGTAAGCATAATAAGATTATTTATGTATTCATAATGTTATTATATAAAATAAAGTAAATAACTCTCAGGAATCACTTCGTTTCTACTTAATAAGCTGTTTCACAGAATATTTCTGGCAAGCTGTAAACTGTAATTATGGAAGATA
>NW_020442458.1:407546-416622 GCF_000699045.2 Agrilus planipennis | reverse complement strand
AACGTATTTATGCAGGCAATTCAGTTTTTGCGCTTGCTAAGTTCACTTGTTTAACTTACTAGTTACTACTAACAATAAGTAAAAAAACACTATGCCTATTTTATTTATATATTACATTAAAGATATTTTTGCGTGTGTTGATATGTCATCAAAACGTACTTTAAAAACATTGTCTGTTGGTCAAAAATTTAAGCTTATAAAGAAAGTGGAAAGTGGCTCAAGAAATATAGATGTAGCTTTGAAGTACGGTATTCTGGCAAGTACAGTTTCCACTATTTTAAAGAATAAGCACTCAATTATCACCGCAGTGGAAAATGATAGTGCAAGTGGCTAAAAAAGCCTGTGTATGAAAATGCAGACAAAGCAGTTTTAGAGTGGTTTAAATCGGCAAGAAGGCAGAGCTTACCTATATCCGGGGGTTAATTAAAAATATGTTGATAGTACTGTTTCATAATTTTTGTTACTCCTTTGAAAAGTACAGATATTAAGGCACTTATGTAACATTTAACCAATTTTTACTGAAATAAATACATAAATGTTCATTCACAAAGAAATACTAATTAAAGAAGTATTATTTGATAACTCGAAGTTTTGATAACTCGAAGTTTTTATGTGTCACATCGCAGTTCGAGTTATCAAAGTTCGACTGTACCACCATGAAGTGGAGTACATAGTGGATTTTATTTTTGTGGGTTTCCCTCTGGAGGCATAATCCACAGAAGTGTATCACATTTATTTTTCTAATTTAGAATTTGAAGAACGATTGGTGGCTTCTTGGCTATCAAGTTCTAAATTTTCGTCCTTCGGAGGAGGAGTTTTATTGATTTATTCGGATGGAGACATACAATTGTGAAATAATTTCTTGATTTTCATTTCATTGTCGTCTTCATTGAAAATATTGGCATAAGATTCAAATATTTAAACATCATACAAACACGGTCTGTTTTCCCTATTAATGACTATCAAAGATGCCGTTTCTCGAACCGTATCCTGCAAATATACAAAAAAAAATGCTGATCCCAATAGAACTGCAACAAGCGTGATCTGTGATGCTCAAATATTTGTTACTATAACCGCGGACAATCTTACAGAAATATTGTCGACAAAGACGACAACGCCCATGCTGATAAAGAAATCGTTACGCAATTAGATGCCTTCATTAGCAGAAGATAAAAGCTTAGAACTTCATCGCCAAGAAGTTCCTAACCAATTGTCGAACTCTAAATAAAGAAAAGTAAATTAAAAACATTGATGTGGATTAGGTCTACAAAGGGAAAAGTAGTGATGAGCAAGATTGATCTTGATTATCAAGATTATCCTTATAGTAGCAAGAATAAGACCATGATTGAACGAACAAGATCAAGACTAAACATGAGACCGAACAAACAAGACCAAGACTAAAACCAAGACTGAATATGACCAAAATCAAATACGCAAGATTAAACGAAAAACTATTACTTCCGGTGGATTTATGAGTTAAACTTTCGAAGCAACTTTAATATATCACTTTCTTGGAACAAAAATTTATTATTTCAAATTTTCAGTTTTCTTTACTAAATTTGAATACCTACTAAATATAAAAAAATTAACCACTGTTTGAAACAAGGATTTAGAAGAACGTCCTCGCAGTAAGTGTTCTTTGTTCTCATGTCTGGATAATAAAAGGTTGAAATATACGAGGGTGGATTGATAAGTTTCCGGCCTGACCAAGAAAAACAAGGTTTTTAAAAATTTTTTTTTTTTATTTCTCAACATAATCTCCTCCAAGGCTGATACATTTCTCATAGCGGTGTTCCAGTCTATTAATGCCATCTCTATAGACTGATTCGTCAAGCTCCTCAAAATAACCATTTACAGCTTCGATTACTTCTTCATTGTCCGCAAATCTCTTACCGCCAAGCCATTTTTTGAGATTAGGGAACAGAAAATAGTCACTCGGGGCTAGGTCTGGAGAGTAAGGAGGGTGCGGCATCAATTCAAACTTTAGATCGTTGATTTTAGCCGTCGCAACGATTGACGTGTGCGCTGGTGCGTTATCGTGATGAAACAAGATTTTTTTCTTCGCCAGATGAGGTCGTTTAATTTTCACCTCGTGGCTCAAACGTTGCAATAAGTCTGCGTAGTATTGACCAGTGATAGTATTACCCTTTGCAAGGTAATCAATGTATATAATACCTCTTGCATCCCAAAAAACAGTAGCCATAACCTTGTTCGCCGAAAAAATTGTTTTTGCCTTCTTTGGAGTTGGTTCCCCTGGTCCAATCCACTGTTTAGACTGTTCTTTGGTTTCAGGAGTGTAGTGGTGGACCCACGTTTCGTCAACGGTTACGAATCGACGCAAAAATTCGCTTGGATTACGCTTATACAATGACAAATTTGCGGTAGAAATGTTTTTTCGAATCAATTTTTGGTCGACTGTTAGCAAACGCGGCACCCATCTTGCACAGAGCTTTTCCATATGCAAATGTTGGTGCAAAATATGTTGCACACGTTCATATGACATCTTACAGGTCTCAGCTATCTCACGCACTTTCAATCTGCGGTCTCCCAGCACTATTTGATGAATTTTTTCGATCATATCTGGAGTTGTGACCTCAACGGGGCGTCCTGAGCGAGGCCCATCAGAGGTGCTCACACGACCCTTTTTAAACTCGGAAACCCACTGCTTAACGGTTGAATATGACGGGGAGGATGTCCCCAGTGTTGAGTCCATCTCTTTTTTAATTTCCTTCGGCGTTAACCCCTTCAAATAAAAGTATTTGATGACAGCACGATTTTCCTGCTTTTCCATTTTTACGAAAACCACAGAGGCGTCTTGTTCAGCGTGCTGTCAAACCTACACTAGCAAGGAGATCGGGCTGAAACTATAGCTACAAGCTATCCAAGGATGGTACTATAGAATGTCACCTCAAGGTAGGCCTAGTGGCGTCATCTCTTGGTTAGGCCGGAAACTTATCAATCCACCCTCGTATAGACATAATATTTTTTTTTTTGGTTATTTTTAACTTCTTTCAAGTACCTTGCACTATTTTGCTCCTGGATAACTCCTACAGTCCTTCACTTGATAACAAGTATGTAATCTATCTGATATCTCCCTAAATCACCTAATATCTTCCATGTATAGCGCCTCCTAACGTGATGGCTGAATAAAGTATTCGCGACGATTATGTTTATCACAAAATGCTATCAGTCTATCTCCCCTATCATTTCTGTTGCCTAATCCAAAAGAACCTGCTATTGCACCGTCTTTACCTTCACCTATTACTGCATTGAATTCTCCCACAATTATTAGGTTTTTCCGCCCTATCAGTAAACTTAAGACGTCTTCTATATCTGCATAAACCGCTTCTACTTCTTCATCATTGTAAAATGATGTAGGCATGAAGACCTGTACTAATACCGTTTTTATCGGCTTCGAGTTTAATTTAATCATAACTATCCTATTGCTTTTTTATAAATAAATTTCTTTACTCTGCCCTGTTTTCCTACGCATTACAATTCCTACCTCCGAATTACCTTCCACCGATCCTGTATGTATTATTCTACAGTCTCCACTCCAGAACTCTCCAGCTTCGGGCCGACGGACTTCACTAATGCCTAGTATATCTAATTCTAGTCTATTCATCTCAAATTTTAAATTTTTTAATTTCGTTACTTGCCTCATTGTCCTAACATTCCACTCACCCTATTGCACTTATTGATAACATCCCCCGAGGTAGTCCCCGCCCGGACGTCCGAATGGGGGGCTAGTTTACGTCCGGAGTGCTTTACCCCAAAAGACGCCATCATTTAATTTTTATAGATGTACGTTTTACTGAGGATCATAATGTGGTGGTTTCCCGTTGCCTTCTACATACTCGCATGTATGCAAGAAAATTTCAGCATTTAAGACAATTATTATCGGATCGGTAAATAAAAATTTGTGCTTTGCTTTCAGTGTACAGGGCAACATGGTGGTTAATGCTGATCTCTCCGCAGGGGGAAAATAAGGTCAGTATTTCTGTTTTGAAATAAAGACGAAGAAACTAAAGTAATTTCCAATTTTTTTGGTAATATTTTCGCATGCGACTTTTTTTGTCTCTCTAAACAACGATCCATTATGCTTCTAATATTTTTTATTACATAAAANTTGTTTTAAGAAATTGCTAAACATTTTCGTCTAGTACTGTACAGTTCTAGCCGATCTCCTAAGACCGCCCATCGAGAGCTCTGCTCGTTCAAGCTTGTTCCAACTATTTCTGTCTTGCTCACGCCTAGTGTGTATTCTTTCTGTCTTCGCGCAGATTTCTTCAAGGTTACAATTCAAACAAATTGAAATGGGCTGTACAGGATAGGCTTTTGATGTGTATGTAGGACAACTCGTATGAATGATACAAAAGAATTGATGGCGGTTTCCCCATCTCTTTTTTTTTAAGACAAATTAAATTAAATTTATTTCAAAAACGTGCTATTGTCTTCTGTTTTCGAGTTATAAGTTGAACATTTTGAGTTTTGGCTATACACTATGACATTTTGTATTACGATTAGTTCATTCAAAAAGTTATTAATAAAGATCCAGTTTTTTTTGTATCTCCAATAGTCACCGATTTGTGACGTCGAAATTTACCAATTATCATTTTTCGATAGTGATAAAAAACAATCACCTACGTACACATTAAATGTACATCTAATCGATATAAAATAGCCTAACAAATGAGTAATTCTGCTACTTCTAAAAATTACCTCATAACGTAAAATACGAGTAAGAATTTATAGTTATTGTATTATAAAAGTAATAGAGCGTATAATACCATAAGACATAAGCGCGAAAAGAAAATAAAAACATCATAAAAACCTGTATCTGTGACCGTTTGCGTGGATCTTTTCGTCTGGTCCTTGGCAGGTGGTCACGCCCCCTTTAATTTTGCTATCTTAATACTTTCGGATCATTTTTATCTAAGAACGTTTATTGAGTTCTTCGTCAGAAATTTATCGAAACCACTAGAAGCGGATCGTGATTTCAATTTTATTAGATATCATCAGCGTCATATACGCCGCCACGATAAATTACCGATCAAACCGGTGAATCTCGAAAGAACAACTTTTGAGTGGTTCATTTCTACCAACCAAGGCTGGCGGGTAAGCAGTGCCTCCAGACTACGCTGAAGGGTTGAGCCGAAGACCCTCTTCAATCTTTTAGGCATCGTGAGAATGGGAGGGTGGTGATTTAGGTGAGACATATAAGATGGACGAAACGAAGGCAGAAGGAAGTGAAGGGCTACCTGTGAAATCCAAGGAAAGCACAGAAAAACTTGCACTTGGGCAGACAGACTTGAAACTGAACCACTGTCCTCCCGAATACCAAGCAATGGTCTAACCTTCTAGGTCTTACTTTAAATGCAAGCAGTGTATCAGTAAAATATAGTTAATAATCTAAAATAATTTACGACTTAGTTCATCAAGGCATCAACTTGCCTAAATGAATCGACAATACAGCTTCTATACTTACTACCTCATCATCATCATAAAGTCGTCAGTCCGAAAACTGGTTGGACACGCACCTCTAGTCGTTCGTATCCTGAGCTAATCTTCACATTTCTCTATAACTGTAATGTAACCTAGGACTCCCTCTGCTCCTCTTAACTTCTGTTTTTGCTTTTAATACATGAATCTGACTAGCCCTTCATTCCTGAAAACGTATCCTAGTAACTTATTCCTCCTATTTCTTATTGACATCCATAGAGTCGTCTGTTCTCCTATTCCTTCTAATACCTCCTCATTTCTAACCTTCACTATCCACGGTATCCTCATCATTCGCATGTAACACCACATTTTGAACGCTTCTAACCTTTTCTTTCCGCCGCGCCCACTGTTCATGTTTCGCACCCATACAGCACCGCACTCCAAACATACACCTTTAACAATCTCTTCCGAATTTCTAAATTAAATTCGCGAGCAAAAAAAACTTTTGGGTGTTTCATTCCCACCAGCCAGTAATGCTGGTGGGCGGGCAATCCTTCCGGACTACGCCGGAAGGTAGGGCGGAAGGCTCTCTTCAACCTGCTTTCAGGGATCGTGGGAATGGGTGGGTGGTGGTTCGGGTGAAAAAGGACGGACGAAATGAAGACAGAAGAGAATGAAAGATTATCTGTGGAATATTACTGCCTCAGCATTTGCCTAGGTGATCCAAGGAAACCACAGAAAAATTGGACCACGGCAGACGGACCCGGAATCGAACCGGCGTCCTCCCGAATGCTAAGCAATGGTCTAAACCTCTAGGCCGTGCCGCTCGGTATTCGCGAGCATAGAAGTGACCCCTTTTATAGAAGGCGATTTGACCTTGCGTTATCGTCTGCTCTATATCCCTACTACTCCTTCCGTCGTGATTTATCTGACTTCCTAGATACCTAAAATCAGCCACTTCTAATTTTTCGTCTCCTATCTTTATATTCGCTCTTTCTCTACCTTCTATTCCCTTGCATGCCGGTATTTTTGTTTTACTTTTATTTATTTTCATCCGATACTGTTTTGTTAATACCGCTTCCATTTTATTCAAAACTATCTCCAACTCCTCCTTACTAGATGCTAATACTGCTGTATCATTTGCAAATCTAAGCATACTAACTTTTTTACCTCTGTATATCTATCTCTACACTTGTACTGTCTTTAGTGATGTTTATAGCGTGTTCAATGTATAAATTCCAAAGGAAGGATGACAATGTGCATCCTTATCCGATTCCGTTTCTAAAATTTACTTTTCTACGCTGCTGCTCCAACTCCATAACTGCCTGTTGCTCTTTACAGTAGTCATAGTTCCAAATAATTATATGGGTGAAAAGAAGGCAGTTATTTCGATAAACACTTCCATTTTACTAATATGTACGTACAGATAATTTGGATTTTCATACTCCCATACGTAGATTCCTGCATTGTAAACTTAAGACTCGCTTTCGTAGCAATTGAAAAGAAAAGGACACAAGTGGCGTAGTTTTTCACCAGCACTCCACATCTTTCCAATTGAGCAATACATAAACATGTATGCAAACTCCTTCATCCATTTTTCATAATCGCTTCTAGTGTTTCTCGCTTATTTCCACAATGTTTTACGACGAAAATAAAATTTTTTACGATGCACATAACTTTTGTTTTGGCACTTTAAAGAAAAACCTTTTCAAAAGAAGTTTCATTTTTATGATAACAATACCTACACGTCTACGAAAAAGCTTTAAAACGAATATATGTAAAATATTCATTAANAAGCATTTGCTTTTTTGTATTTATTTATTTAAATAATGTTACGCAAAGGACTAACTCTAGAGTTCCAAAATTTGTAAACAATTCGTTTGTGAAAGCTTAAAATGGAACTTAAATTATTATTCCTGAGAGTAGAAGTTTAATGAAAACGCCCACATTAAGAAATCCCTCAATTAATCTTCAGTTGATGAGGTATTAAATTAGGAGGAAATCGCATTGACGTAAGTACTTCTGTCATTGGGGCTTTATATTGGAAACGATATTTTATTTTAGAAATATTGACTCCATTAATAAGTAGGTAGCGTCCAATAAGGAACCAAGGAGGGTAAAAATCAATGAGGAAATGATAAATAATGGGATGATTTGTAGAAATTGATTTATAAGCGACTACCTTCATTTTTGGAGTTGATTTAACAAAATCCATGTAAATTTGTCAACGATACGATTTCTTAAATACCTAAACAGAAGGTAGATAAAAAGTTTTTCCGAAATAATGAGAATCATCGATCAAGGTGTTTAATGTTTCTTGTAATACAAAATCTTTGTCAACTCTTGCTTTCTTTCCCTTTCAAACTTTTTGAGCACCAACTTGATAGCGTAGGTAATTTAAAACAAAAGGCTTTCACCCTCTTCCTACCCCTTGTTCGTCCTGTTGAAAAACCTACCCTCCTCTATTACAATACCTCCCAATAGCTTTATCGTTGAAACTTCTAAATATGTTTTACTAACTTTAGGCATTCGCTAGGCAACCGAATTCCGAAATTAAACCAACAAATCTGGAAAATACTTTTGATTGTTTCACGTCTAATTCAGAAAAGAAATTATGACTTTTACCCCTTCCAATAAGGTCCTTGTTCGGGGCCATATTGTATAGAAGACGTCAAAAACAGGTTTTGAGAAGATGTCTCCTTAACCGTTGATAATACACTAAAAATAGTTATTATCAAGAGTTATTCAGGAGCAAAATATGTTCTCTAAAATAACGCCTTGTTGTTATACTTAGTCGCGAAAATATTGTTGCTTTTAGACACAATAAGTGCTTTCATTTCAAAAACCTTTTTCGTTTCTTCCTCAATGATTTTTCTGTACTAGTTTATATACAGTCGAACTTGGATAAGTCGAATTTTTGATAAGTCGAACCGAAGTGGTTGGCAATAGCGTCAAATGTAGGAAATGCGTGTTTTGTCTTGAATACTCGAACTTCGATTACTCGAATATCTTGATAACTCGAACGAAATATTTTGCGCCAACTTCGATAAGTCGAATTTTCTGGAGGAATCCCGTAATAACGGTTGATTTTAACCTATCTTTTTTAACGTATTTATGCAGGCAGTTCAGTTTCTGCGCTTGCTAAGTTCACTTGTTTGACTTACTAGTTACTACTAACAATAAGTAAAAAATACTGTGCCTATTTCATTTATATATTACATTAACATTACATTTTTGCGTGTGTTAATATGTCATCAAACGTACTTTAAAAACATTGACTGTTAGTCAAAAATTTTAAAATTCGTTGAGTGTCTTGCGTTTCTATTTAAAAGCCAGTTAATATACAACTTGTAGTACATACATATGAACATACTTAATATGTATGTAAAAATATGTTGATACTACTGTTTCATAATTTTTGTTATTCCTTTGAAAAGCACAGTTATTAAGGCACTTATGTAACATTTAACCAATTTTTACTGAAATAAATACATAAATAAAATAATTCGAAGTAGTCTGTATTCTGTCGAAACTGCCAGACGCGGATCGCGATTTCGATCTTTTTGGATCTCATCAGCGCGTCGCAGGCAGCTCCGACAGAACACAGACCAACTTTTACCTGCTGTCTTAACAG
>NW_020442458.1:400220-402406 GCF_000699045.2 Agrilus planipennis | reverse complement strand
TAACATTAAATAGGTATATATATATATATAAAAAAGAAACTTTACCATTTTTTAAAAAGGGGCACCTACAATAATGTCATCGGAGTAAGTGTTTTTTTGCTCCTATGACTGGAAAACACATGGTTTTAATGTAGAGACAAACTAATTTTCTTTCGATATCTTTTACATCTTTCAATTACCTAAGAATCTCCAACGAATAGAGTTTATGTACTATTCAAATGCAACCAGTGTATCGCCATCTGTAGGGTATTTGCTGGCATTGAAGTATTTCATGCGATAGACAAGGCTTTACTACGTTATTTCTACTTGTCTAACTGCATCGACAACGTATCTTACTAACATGATGGGCACGTAAATCGATTAACTAGATATTATATAAACATTGTTTTAGGGTCTTTTGTGCCTTAATAATCATCATTATCATCATAAAGTCGTCAGTCCGAAAACTGGTTGGACACGCACCTCTAGTCGTTCGTATCCTGAGCTAATCTTCACATTTCTCTATAACTGTAATGTAACCTAGGACTCCCTCTGCTCCTCTTAACTTCTGTTTTTGCTTTTAATACATGAATCTGACTAGCCCTTCATTCCTGAAAACGTATCCTAGTAACTTATTCCTCCTATTTCTTATTGACATCCATAGAGTCGTCTGTTCTCCTATTCCTTCTAATACCTCCTCATTTCTAACCTTCACTATCCACGGTATCCTCATCATTCGCATGTAACACCACATTTTGAACGCTTCTAACCTTTTCTTTCCGCCGCGCCCACTGTTCATGTTTCGCACCCATACAGCACCGCACTCCAAACATACACCTTTAACAATCTCTTCCGAATTTCTAAATTAAATTCGCGAGCAAAAAAAACTTTTGGGTGTTTCATTCCCACCAGCCAGTAATGCTGGTGGGCGGGCAATCCTTCCGGACTATGCCGGAAGGTAGGGCGGAAGGCTCTCTTCAACCTGCTTTCAGGGATCGTGGGAATGGGTGGGTGGTGGTTCGGGTGAAAAAGGACGGACGAAATGAAGACAGAAGAGAATGAAAGATTATCTGTGGAATATTACTGCCTCAGCATTTGCCTAGGTGATCCAAGGAAACCACAGAAAAATTGGACCACGGCAGACGGACCCGGAATCGAACCGGCGTCCTCCCGAATGCTAAGCAATGGTCTAAACCTCTAGGCCGTGCCGCTCGGTATTCGCGAGCATAGAAGTGACCCCTTTTATAGAAGGCGATTTGACCTTGCGTTATCGTCTGCTCTATATCCCTACTACTCCTTCCGTCGTGATTTATCTGACTTCCTAGATACCTAAAATCAGCCACTTCTAATTTTTCGTCTCCTATCTTTATATTCGCTCTTTCTCTACCTTCTATTCCCTTGCATGCCGGTATTTTTGTTTTACTTTTATTTATTTTCATCCGATACTGTTTTGTTAATACCGCTTCCATTTTATTCAAAACTATCTCCAACTCCTCCTTACTAGATGCTAATACTGCTGTATCATTTGCAAATCTAAGCATACTAACTTTTTTACCTCTGTATATCTATCTCTACACTTGTACTGTCTTTAGTGATGTTTATAGCGTGTTCAATGTATAAATTCCAAAGGAGGGATGACAATGTGCATCCTTATCCGATTCCGTTTCTAAAATTTACTTTTCTACGCTTCTGCTCCAACTCCATAACTGCCTGTTGCTCTTTACAGTAGTCATAGTTCCAAATAATTATATGGGTGAAAAGAAGGCAGTTATTTCGATAAACACTTCCATTTTACTAATATGTACGTACAGATAATTTGGATTTTCATACTTCCATACATAGATTCCTGCATTGTTAACATTAGACTCGCTTTCGTAGCAATTGAAAAGAAAAGGACACAAGTGGCGTAGTTTTTCACCAGCACTCCACATCTTTCCAATTGAGCAATACATAAATATGTATGCAAACTCCTTCATCCATTTTTCATAATCGCTTCTAGTGTTTCTCGCTTATTTCCACAATGTTTTACGACGAAAATAAAATTTTTTACGATGCACATAACTTTTGTTTTGGCACTTTAAAGAAAAACCTTTTCAAAAGAAGTTTCATTTTTATGATAACAATACCTACACGTCTACGAAAAAGCTTTAAAACGAATATATGTAAAATATTCATTAACAATAACAATAAAAAATTATAAAAGCAAT
>NW_020442458.1:389434-397587 GCF_000699045.2 Agrilus planipennis | reverse complement strand
ATATATATACATACTTATGCATTAATATTTATTTATGTATAATATTTCCCTGCAGTCTCAGGGAAAGTATGGAGCATAACTGAAAGGAATATAAAGGAAAGTTGAAAAAAGAAAATGTATTTATTTGAAATACTGGTAGATAGTATACTGATGTAAGCAGCGGAAATATGGAAATGGTCAGAGTATAAAGTAATCGATGGAGTACAAAATAAATACATAAAATGGATCCTCCGGTTGTTGATCAAACAACATTAGAAAAGACGAAAGTAATCTACTTAAAGAAAGCTTAAAAGTAAAAAATAAGATATAATTAAATATAGGAAAAAGAAAAGGTAAAAAGGAAAAAGGGTTAATAACAGTGGAAGTGTAAGATAGAGAAGAGGAATTACTTTCTAGAAAAAAAAAATGGACCCCTGACTACTGTAATCAATTTATGGAGAATAACAGCGACATATGAGCAGAAGCAGAGAAAATTGAAAAAGCACAAGACAGACAAAAACTAGAGGATAAAACTAAATTCATCGAAATACGTAAAAGAATACAAAGAAATAATCCCAATGGATAAACCGGAATACTTGAAAGAGGGACATAAACGTAGAAACGAACTGGAGATAAATGCAAGATTCAGGTTAGAATCAGAAACGAAAGCTAATAAGTATTGGTTACCAAAAAAGGAAAAACTATGCACTATTTGTAAGAGAGAGGAGGAAATACTAAAGCGAGTCCTAGAAAAATGTGAGCACACGGGAAAAGAGAAGGAAAGTTGGATACAGTAGATCACGGGCCTAGGAGCTCATGCAAGAATATGGAATATAATATGATAAGGAAAAGGAAGGAAAAGGAGAAGGAAAAAAACGAATAGCACGATATTAACACATAGAAAAGAGAAGAGACGAGAAGAACGAACACACAAACACACACGCATATATAAACACACACACACACATATACACATACTTTCACACACATCTAATGTAAATAATAATAACAACTTTGTTAATAAAGTCATTGTCTATGTATCTACTACTTCCCTAACGTATCTAATGCTTCTCCTAAATAAAATTGCTACAACATTATATTCATTTTTTTTGTTCTAATTTTAATTGTAGGTGTAATATATATATATATATATTTTGGGTTCTGTTCTGAAATTTCAACATCATCGTTTACTACATCTTTTTGTTACGTCACAGAACCTTTTTCTGCCTCCAACCCAACTTCGCAAGCATTCGAGCAGATGCCACACTTATCTACGTGTATATCTCTATTCGATTTCATAAAGTTATACAATCGAACTGAATAATGAATGAAATTGAAAAACTAAAAAAATGCCAAAAATAATCAAACTTATATATCTCAAATCCTTTCGATAAATAACGACAATCTACAATTTCTCATCACGATTAGCTTATNCATGAGCTGTACGTGTGTGATCAAATTATGTTTTCGGGAAGTTATTGCGCAGTAAGAAACTGCGCACTCGATTTCGCGCTCACGCACGAAGCTTTTATTTATGATTTGTGTGACAATAGGTGTATTTGTTTGCTTTTTTTACTACCATTCGTCCATTGTCGTTTTTCAAGTCAGTTGTATGCGATAGGAACGCATACAAGCAACTGATTACTTAGGAAGTAATAATGGCACCATTAATTTTATCAAAAATCAATAATTTGTAGCTCGTAAATGGTTAACTTAAAAATTCCAAAAAGATTGTTAAAGGTGTATGTTTGTAGGACGACTCTGTACTAGTGTTGCAACAGACCTCTCCTTCCGCTTCCGGAATTACGGAAGTTCCGCATACTTTTTCACATCTGCTTCTCCATCTGGTTCCGCAGTTTTATAACGGAAGCTTATCGAAACTTAACAAAATCTTATTTCTCATCTTTTTGCAAATCAACATATCGAAATTGTTGTTATTTGAATAATAATAATGCAGTGGATTTGTGTATTGTATTTTAATACATATAAACCAAGATAAACCAAAAAACGATGAACAGAGAAATAAAAAGCAATATAATACATATAAGTATAAAACGAAAGTGTAAGGTTATCACAGAAATAGTCTCTTTATCTAACTAAAAAGTGTTCAGTGTAATGCTGGTATTTATTTAAAAAAAACCTCATAAACAATTATAGCCAGGCAATAATAAATGTTCAACAACCTTGCAAGTTAGTTCTATCAATAGAGATTCCTCCACAGAAACCCACTGTGTCCAGTGATCGATTTCAAGCAGCCACTGAACTTTTTCGTTAATGGTATAAGAACTAATTCGTAAGTTTAGAAATCTAAAAAAACTAAAACTTTTGGGTGTTTCATTCCCACTACTAATGCTCGTGGGCGGACAGTCCCTCCGGACTACGCCGGAAAGTATGGCGGAAGGCCCTCTTCAACATTCTTTCAGGAATCGTGAGAATGGGTGGGTGGTGGTTCGGATGAAAAAGATGAGGCGGACAAAATGAAGATAGAAGAGAATGAAAGATTATCTGTGGATATTACTGCCCCAGCATTTGCCTATGTGATCCAAGGAAACCATAGAAGAACTTGGACCACAGCAGATGGAATCAGAATCAAACCGGCATCCTCCCAAATGCTAAGTAATGGACTAAACCTCTAGGCCATGCCGCTTGGTTAACAATATTCCATCATCTTCATCATTATAAGGTCGTCAATCCTAAAACTGGTTGGACACGTACCTCCACTTTTTCCTATCCTGAGCTAATCATCGCATTTCCCTAAAACTAGAACATCCCACATCCTTAACTATTTGCGAAACAGTAATCTAATCTAGGTCTACCTCTGCCCCTCCTAACTTCCGTTTCTGCCTCTAATATGTCTTTGATTAGACCTTCATATCTGAGAAGGTGTCCTACTAACTACTACTACCGGTTTAGTCCCAAATCTGGCTGCCTTGATTCAAGTCTTTGTATTATGGTTTTCTAGGATATGCTGATATTAGAGTAGCAGTATTCTACAGATAATAATCCACAGTTCTACTGATACATCTCGTCCGTCGCGTTTTTCTGTCAACCTAACATATCCAATTCCATGATTCAAGATCAAGACTAATACCAAGACTGAGACAGCTACTCATAACTACTAAACGTATATTTGTTCAATTCCAAACGAAAAAAAAGATGATTCAGCTTACTTTAAAGCCAAAAAAACATTTTCGCAAACTGTTACTAACTTTACACTCAATGAATACATCAGTTGCCAACTAGTACGTAACTAAACCAAAAGAACTGAACCAACCGTGCGGGCAGAAGAACTGGAAGTTTTTTGGTACAAAATGCAAAAAGGATAAAGGAAACTAAAGTCCATTGTTAAAGTCAACAACATAAATTACATTCAAAAACGTCTGATTCGAACTCGACTGGCTTCCTTATCCTTACATGCTGACAACAAAACAGAATTAGTATTCGAAGAGGTTAGGTTCAATAGGAGTGGTAATTATTTTAACAGAGAATCACATAAATTACGTCAAGAGACGAAGACGGTCTGCATGTATAGCTGGCAAATTGTTTTAATCGTATTCCGTGCTTTGGTGCAATATCGATTTCCTTTTGTTCTCCACGTATCAAGACAATAAGTCCCACGATTCCATAAACGTCGTTACGCTCGTAAATTCAAAAATCGAACGACCTACATCCACACTGAGTCACAAAAATATGATCTCATTTTTCGTCTATGTTCGCTCGTTTCTAATAAATTATGTGACAAAAATACATTTGGATGCCTCCCTTTTGTTTCCAAAATTTATCATATGCTTTATTAATTTAAAACCAACGTTTCGCCTTACTTACTATTTTTCAAAGCTATAAGCACAATGACATAAATAATAATAATTTACAGTTAACAATATCTTTGCTTGCTTAACTGTAAATTGTTGTTTATATAATTGTGTTTATAGCCTTAAAAAGGTATTAATTATAAGCGAAGCGTCGGTCAGTTGATTTTAAATTATCAGTAAACTTTTGTTCCCGTCTAATTGACTCCGATTCCACATTCTAGTTAAGAAATTATGAGAAGACATGGAAACTACAAAAAAGTTATATTTTATTAAAATAATCAACGGTTATAACTCGTAAATCAATTTGTAAATTATACTTCGTTTACTTTCTGTAGCGAAGTGACCTTCAGTTTGACCGGCGCAAAGTAGAAAAGAACAGCACTAGGCCAGAAAAGGAAGCAGACAACTCTCGGCCAAACTCTTAACCGGTGAGGAGCGTATAATCCGTACAGTATTGCACGGAAAAATTGACCATATTATCCACTACAATTGCATTGCCCAAATGTGCTGTTATTGGTACTATTTACTACTGAAAATATCAACGAGATGTTTATTTATATTTGAAGGCATATTAAAGGCTTTAACACATATTTTCGATTCGCACTACTATTCATGATTGAATAAAACTTTTGGCAGGTACTGTATGAAAAAGTATGTTTAATGAACAAGAGTCTAGAGTATAATGAGCTTTTTTCTCCATACCTACGATTTTGCCAGCGCGCATCCATGACATTGAAAGGGGCACATCGTTAGAGAAAGACAAACCACGAAGAAGATATACATATATAGCAGAGTGAATTACATGTTTCTTAATGTAGAGCATGAGCTGTACGTGTGTGATCAAATTATGTTTTCGGGAAGTTATTGCGCAGTAAGAAACTGCGCACTCGATTTCGCGCTCACGCACGAAGCTTTTATTTATGATTTGTGTGACAATAGGTGTATTTGTTTGCTTTTTTTACTACCATTCGTCCATTGTCGTTTTTCAAGTCAGTTGTATGCGATAGGAACGCATACAAGCAACTGATTACTTAGGAAGTAATAATGGCACCATTAATTTTATCAAAAATCAATAATTTGTAGCTCGTAAATGGTTAACTTAAAAATTCCAAAAAGATTGTTAAAGGTGTATGTTTGTAGGACGACTCTGTACTAGTGTTGCAACAGACCTCTCCTTCCGCTTCCGGAATTACGGAAGTTCCGCATACTTTTTCACATCTGCTTCTCCATCTGGTTCCGCAGTTTTATAACGGAAGCTTATCGAAACTTAACAAAATCTTATTTCTCATCTTTTTGCAAATCAACATATCGAAATAATAAAACAATTCATAAAAATTTATTGCATTTATCTGTTGGCTGAACTTCGCCGTTTTCAAAACACAATTTCAATGTAATTTATCGTTGCAAAGCTGCTTTTAAGTACCCTAGTATTTCGTATGTTGATATTTTCCAGATTTTATCCGCTTCCGTTTCCGCTTAAGCAAAAATTTACTATTTATCTCTGTTTCCGCTTCTGCTTTTGTTATGACAATTCCGTTGCATCGCTACTCCGTACGGATGCGAAATGTGGAAGGTGATCGCGGCGAAAAAGAAAAGGGTAGAAACCATTGAAATGTAGTGCTACAAGCGAATTATAAGGATGAGGATGATGATACCGTGGATAGAAAAGAGTAGGAGAACAGAGGGCGCTGTGAAAGTCAATAAGAAATGTTGATACGATATAAGGGGTTATTTAGAGACATATTAGAAGCAAAAACAGTGGTTAAGAGTAGTAGAGGTAGACCTAGATTAGATTATTGCTGACAAACAGTTAAGTACATGTGGGATGTTCTAGTTTTAGATTAGTTCAGGATAGAAATTAGTGGAGGTGCGTGTCCAATCAGCCTTAGAACTGATTATGATGATGATGAAAGTACGTCTAACGGTATGCCTTGATGTCAACCTTCAGTTTATGTCATCTAGAAATGCTCCAAATTTTTGATGTGAAAGTCAGTGAGTGAATCTTTGATAAAAATATCACTTTTGAGTACCCTAATAACTCGTGAACTATCATAAGTTTACTTATGAAATTTGGAATGTTATTACGTACTTATTAAAGATGCAAAAGTATAAGTGTAATCGTAAAGAAGTACAGCCCATTTCAATTTCCTTGAATTGTGACCTTGAAGAAATCTGCGCGAAGATAGAAAGAATACACACTAGGCGTGAACAAGACAGAAATAATTGGAACAAGCTTGAACGAGCAGAGCTCTCGATGGGCAGTCTTAGGAGATCGACTAGAAATGTACAGTACTAGACGAAAAGATTTAGCAATTTCTTAAAATAAAAATGTATATAAATCAACAATAGAAAACAAAGCAAAAGCTTTATAGGTGTGTAGAGCATTAAGTTAATTCATTTTATATTATTTTTGGCTAAATATGCTTTTAAATAAAGCATATTTTTAAATTTTAACGAGGCAGTTTAAATAATTTTGCAAATGGTACTGTACACTTTTGCTTAGCTCTCGCTCGACGATCGGTAAAGAAATGAGCTACGCAGACAAATATGATTGAATTTGGAATTATGATACGGCGCATCCTAATAAAGGGAAGGGGCATATCTCCAACTTCTTGAAACTAACACTAGTGGTTTTTATCTTATAGAGGGTAGGAAAGTAGTTCGAAATGGTTTTTTAATTTTCCGAACTTGGCTGACATTAGACACACTGTTATGTATCTAGATAGCAATCGAAACATTAATGCTATTGTTTGAATACAGGTAGATATTTATAAAAAACCATGTACATCATTGATTCGTGTTACAACAAACGCGCACTTTTGACATCTTGCCCATTTTTTTCGGGCCGTCTTCTTATCTCGCAGAAACAGAAAGCACCGCGGCGCGTTTACCATCCCTCCCGCTTCCACCATCAGCCCCTAACCCTTTTGAATGCGATAAATTTTTAATAAAGCAAACTCCCAACGACAACGGAGCGTCGCAATACATAAAAGAGACAAAGAAACGGTCGACCGTCGTCTCTTTCCAGAGTCTATTAACTGGGAAGCGAAAATGAAGAAGAGGGCGAAGTAGAATGAAAACGGCCCAGTTCGAGGCGCAATTTTGTATTTAGGTACTTTTACTTTCTATAAAAGCATAAAGACAAGTCAGCCTCGATTTGCTCGGTCTTATACAAAGCAAGCGTTCAAGATTAATTGTGTCAAGATGTATGTACATTGCTACATAAAAACCGGTTACCCAAAAGCATTAACTGAATAAATTATACAATAGCCTCTTTTGTTATGCTACATGTGGCGGATGTGTCGCCGGCAATGTTGACGCAGCTTTTCGCTTATATCGTTCTTGTCTCCCTTCGCCATGTGCGAGTCTTAATAATAACTCTCCATCATTTTGAACAAAACGTTAACGTTAACTTTGAGAAATTTCAAAAGGATGTTTGCAACTAAAAATAATTGTTTACAGCATGAGAACATTTATTTTGTTAATGTTTTCCGTAGCCTTTGAATATTTTACCTCTTGGATATGATTTGAGTGTGAGTTGAATATACACTTCGTTTACTTTCTCTAGAAATGTGACCTTCAATATTACCTGCGCAAAATAGAAAAGAACGACACTACGCCAGAAAAGCAACGTTGCCAACTTGTACGATAATTGTGGGGACATACGATAATTTTGATACGATATCGTAATTGAAATTACTATTAAACGTACGATAAGTCGTGCTTGTGGATAAAAAATATTTTCAAATAATAATATTTAGTGGGACTATGACATTTGTTTCTGTCAACCTGTTGCCTTGTTTTTCTACGCTTATAAAATCTTTTGTTAATAGAATAAATGGTCGTTTGGACAGTCTCTGGGTATTTTCACTCCATAAAAAAGGATGCAGACTAACAAATGACCAAGAAGAACAGGTCAACTATTTGAATTCCTATGACATTGTTAGTTACTTAATAGTGGTTTAATATGCAATATTAACTTGAAATAATTTTTTCGATTTTTTATTTACACACTACAAACTACCTCAAATTAATGAGGGAAAAATTGTTGCTGTTGTCACACCCCCGCCGGGAATCGAACCCGGGACCTTTGGCTTTACGCACCAATGTTCTGACCACTAAACTACGAGAGGTGACAACAACAACCACGACCAACCGACCTACAAGGTTAACGATCCGTCGAACTAATGTAACTATATACTGAATATACTATGATTAAACATACATATAATTTAGATATCTTTTAGAAGTGAGTTAGTTTAATATGAAATATTATTCTGAAAATTCATTTCTGAATTTTTTACCCACTACACGCTACCTCAAATTAATGAGGGAAAAATTGTTGCTGTTGTCACACCCCCG
>NW_020442458.1:356909-389009 GCF_000699045.2 Agrilus planipennis | reverse complement strand
CTAGCAAGGAGATCGGGCTGAAACTATAGCTACAAGCTATCCAAGGATGGTACTATAGAATGTCACCTCAAGGTAGGCCTAGTGGCGTCATCTCTTGGTTAGGCCGGAAACTTATCAATCCACCCTCGTATGTGGTGCTCTTGCGAAAGTTTCGACTATGCAGTGATACTTCGTGACTATAATCAACGAATAAACGGCAACCAAAAAGTTTACTATGGGATAACTCAGCCACGGGATCCTGAATTCTCCTGAATATGAGAGAGGTCGAAGCTGTCTATCAACAGTAACACAAGAAATTTAAATGAACTAAGGTCAATCAATGTATCATATTATAATTTTTATACAAAATAAAATACAGTTGGCCCAAACTGTTACCTTGAACAAGAGATCATAAAATGGTTAACGAGAGAAAGCAAAAGCGATTGGAGACATTTACTGAACTAAAGGGATTATCGGCATGATCTTAAAGGCCCATAAGGTTGCAGGTTATCTATGAGAATCCATCAGTTGGAGCTATAGATACCAAAAACAAAAAAAAAAATACAACGTGTAATTATACAACACGCTACTGAAGTGAAACTTCTTTAAAACCCACAAACATACCGGGACAGGGGTTAAGGAATTTGCGTCAGTGGCGTCGTTTCGACTGTATAGTGTTGGCACACATACACAAATACATCCATATATTTTGTTAGGGCTACACTATACATGCCGGAGTTGCTTGTAACGAACGTTGCATTGAAGCGCGCTCACGGCTCAAGCGATCCCCACTACGAACTCGACTACGTGGCCGAGTAGGGCGGGGCCATCCGTTGCATGATTTCGTTACATAGCAACTCGCACAGCGTTGCCAGCCTGTACGATAATCATGGGGACATACGATAATTTTGCTTCAAATACGATGTACGATATCGTAATTCAAATTTCTATTAAACGTACGATAATTCGTGCTTATGGGATAAAAACATATTTTCAAATAATAATATGTAGTGGGACTATGATATTTGTTTCTGTCAACCTGTTGACTTGTTTTTCTACCCTCATAAAATCTTTTGTTAATAGAACAAATGGTCGTTTGGACAGTCTCTGGGTATTTTCACTCCATAAAAACAAATTTTCACTAATTTACAACGCAGCCGGACAAACTCGGCTCTTCTGGCTCTCGAAAACTTCTCAGGTAGATCCTAAGAGCTTTTCCTTGCTTCGGCGAGTAAGCAAGGAGCATATTCCTTTCTTCTTCTTCCTTTAGTTTTATTACTCGGTAAGTCCCCTTTCTTCCGAGGGCAAGCGAAGCCCCTCTCATACTAAATTCTAAAAACCACTCGACCAATCTTCATGAAATTTTGTATACACATTGTCAGGGGTACAAAAATGGACGTAAAGTATCTTTTATCCGAAAAAAAAAACACTGTTCCTGAGGGGCAGAAAATTTATTTTTATGTTGTAGTCGATGATCTTTGACACGTATATCAATGCGAGCGTGGCCTCGGATAAAACCTAGTTTAGGTAAGTACTTTCTTTTTACTAATTTACTAAATAATTTTAGTGTTTAGTTTTAAAGATTGAGCATGAAGCGCAGCTTTGGGCGCTGAAGATACAATTCACAAAATTTTTCAATCATTTCTTTTACGAGTTAATAAAAAAATGACGCTTGATGTCGTTGCTGTACTTGTTAAATAGTTTGCACCAAAATAATTAATTTTTCGTAAACTTTTATTTACGCATAAAACATTGTAACAATTAATGCAATTTAACATAAGAAACGCTCACATTATTTAAAAATTCAGCATTGATGTACGAAGACATACGTACAGG
This sequence comes from Agrilus planipennis, assembly GCF_000699045.2. NCBI lineage: Eukaryota > Metazoa > Arthropoda > Insecta > Coleoptera > Buprestidae > Agrilus > Agrilus planipennis. Next base: position 387,194 of record NW_020442458.1, on the reverse strand, counting down.
TACATATTATAAAATCATGNTTTGTATACACATTGTCAGGGGTACAAAAATGGACGTAAAGTATCTTTTATCCGAAAAAAAAAACACTGTTCCTGAGGGGCAGAAAATTTATTTTTATGTTGTAGTCGATGATCTTTGACACGTATATCAATGCGAGCGTGGCCTCGGATAAAACCTAGTATAATATAAAGAGGTCATTTCTGCATATTTTATTTTATGAAACGAAGCAGTATAATAAAAAATGTTCATTCCTGCATACTTTTTTTTATTAAATAATGCACCTGACTGGCGCATTTTTATGACATACTGATTTAAACTTCATTTTCCAGTAAAACGTTCCATACGTTTTGAAGCCGAACTAACTTTAAAGCTATTATTTTTTCTTCTAGAGGGTATCTTTGCTCTTTAACTGAAGTTGTAGTAGTAATAGGTTTTTTTCTTTTGTTCGACTTATCCCGAGGGTGAATTCCCCCAACGGGTTTCTGAATCGATCTTTTGGAAAGCAATAAAATTTCTCCTTCTACATAACAAGCAATGAAGGAAAATCCAGTTCCGTCAGAAAATGCGAGAGCCGTTTTTCAAACCATAAAAACAGACGGTGCGAACGATAGAAATTGCGAAAATCGTTCGGTTCAACGAAAATCGTTTAAAAGGAACTCAATAAAAAATAGGGTAGAAAAAAATGGGCTCAGTTTATTGCCACACGCTTTTATTACAATATTCTATCATAAGATAAACATTATCTATGCATGTAACGAAGTCATGTTCTATATCATCATACCTACCAACGTATGAAAAAACATCGAAAAGAGAAACGTCAGATTATTATTATTGTAATGTTTGTGGGTTTAACAAAAGTAACTTCTACAACTGATAACGACAAAAACTATTTATTTACACTAAGTATTAAAGAACTTAAATTATTACTAAACTTAGGTGATGAATTATTCAATTTATTTACATTACTGTTGATATATCACTATTCACTGCGCTATTTATTTCACTGCTGTCACTGTCAATTTATTTCTCGATTCACTTCTGCAACGGTCAATTTATTTCTTCTTTCCTCGGCGATCGTCTCTTCCTTTAAATACTCTTTTGTTTACTTTCGGGAACCTTCTGGAAGCGCACATGAAGAAAGGCGCCCGCGGCTAGTCGGCAAATCAATAAAGTCGTTAACCGATCGCACACAAACAAACTCGTACTCGCTACATTATGAAGCGTTTAAACTGTCTACTACAAAGCCAAAAGTATATTGGTGTAACTGGTGTAAATTCCCCTTATGTGAGTTCAATTACTTTAATATAACATAATATCAAAAATACAAATTCAAGTTTAAAGATGTCTCACATTATTCAAACTTTCTATAACTTAAACAAAAGTTTTAATCAAGCACATAACCTCTAGGGTATCTTAATTTCTCAAAATACGCAATTTTTCTTACAGAATTAAGTAAAAAAAAAAAATAGTTTCCAAGAAAATGTCCCAACATTACCATTTTCATTTATATAAAGAAAAAGCTATTGGATGCAGACTAACAAAAGACCAAGAACAACAGGTCAACTATTGTCATATATTTTTCAGTAGTTTTCAATGTGCGCGCATGTGTGTGTGTATTTGTGTAAAGCTTCTTTTGTACGTGGTCTATTTGGCGAGAAAACAAACATGCGTAAAAAGGGAGTCCAATAAGTATGTGGAAATGAAAATGCTTTAGAGGCGAACGCGACGAGAAACGTTCGCGTATAAGGGCCTTTTTACTGTTCCCTTTTTAAAATTAAAAGCAGAATCTGGATACGTTCTCTCGAGGTAAACAACAACGTAGGTAAGCCACGTTAATTCATCTACTTGAAAAACGAAAAGGCTGACGTAAATATTGAAACGTAACCAGCAAAATTACACATTATAAAAGTCCGGTTAATTGGACACGCACCTGCACTGTTTCGTATCCTGATCTAAAGTTCGCTTTTCCATAAAACTAGTACATTCTACATCTTTAACTACAAGTCAACAGTTATCTAATCTATGTCTCTTAACCCTTATTTCTGCCTCTAATACAGGGTTTGTCCGGAAAGTAATAGGACTGATTTCCTTCCGCCGCGACTGTACTTCGGAGCGTGCGCGCAACGACTGGATTCGGTAGAGGGCATTCCTAGCTAACGAACGACGGCTGGTGAGTCGTCTTCGAGCACCTGAAGAGTCAGAGCAGGCTTTCTCGCGCGACGTGTTCCTGTGAGTGGTGCAAGCCGAAAATGCAGCGTTCGTTAGAGCAGAGGTACGCGATTAAATTCTGTGTGAAACTCGGTAAATCTGCGACAGAGACGTTTGATATGATCAAGCAGGCTTACCCAGATGTTGCTTTAGCAAGAAGTGGTGTGTTTCGGTGGCACCAGGCCTTTTCAGAGGGCCGGGAAGAGGTCGCCGATGAAGACCGTGCTGGAAGACCTTCGACTTCGACAAACACCGACAATGTGACTCGTGTGCGCGAAGTTTTGAACTCAGACCGTCGACTAAGTATTCGTTTAATTGCCCAGATATTAAATTTACCAAAATCTGTGGTTCATGACATTGTGACGGAGCATTTGAACATGCGCAAGGTGTGCGCGAAGATGGTCCCAAAAGTGCTCACTGACGACCAGAAATTGCGGCGAGTGGAAGTGTGCCAAGAAAATTTAAACATGTGTGAAAGTGACCCCCAATTTTTGAATAACGTAATCACAGGTGACGAGTCATGAATCTTTGAGTATGATCCCGAGACAAAGAGGCAATCTTCCGAGTGGCACACGCTGGCGTCTCCTCGCCCAAAAAAGGGAAGAATGAGCAAATCCAAAGTGAAAACGATGCTCATTGTCTTTTTTGACATGAAAGGCATCGTCCATCATTAATTTGTTCCTCCTGGACAAACCGTCAACGCCAAGTTTTACGTGGAAGTGCTCAAGAGACTCAAACGAAGGGTCAATCGGGTCCGACAAGACATCGCAGCCGACTGGAAGTTGCACCACGACAACGCCCCGGCTCACACCGCCTTTCTTGTGGACAACTACCTGACCAAGGCCGGCATTCCAACGCTTCCGCAGCCACCCTACAGCCCAGATGTGCCCCCCCCCGGACTTTTTTTTGCTCGCCTGAAAAGGCCGATGAAAGGCAAGTATTTTGAGACGACAGAGGGGATCTAAGCAGCATGCACCGCGGCTCTTAAGGCTATTCCGGAGAATGCCTTCCGTGACGCCTTCAATGCTTGGAAATAGCGCTGGCAAGCGCTGCATCGACGCAGAAGAAGCCTATTTTGAAAGTTTTTAAAGAATTGTAACGATTGGCTCAATAAATTCTTTTAAATCGACTCAGTCCTATTACTTTCCGGACAAACCCTGTATGTCTCTGACTAGAACTTCATCCCTGAAAAGTTGTCTTACCAACTTATCTCGTCTATTTCTTTTTGACATCCATAGCGTCCTCTATTTTCCTACTCTTTTTAATGCCTCCTCATTTCTAACCTTTTCTGTGACACAATAATTTTCAAGCTTGTAACCTCTTCTTTACCCTACGCCTACTATCTACGCCCTTAACCATACAGAACCGTGCTCCAAACATTACACTTGGGCATTTTAGTTCAATAAAAAGAGCGCTGAACTTAGCTCATTATTCTTCCGCGATGTACTTCACTTTTATAGTTCGTTAAGTCACTGTCAATTTTCGGAAAAATCTTATTGCTGTTCCAGGACTCCCAAACCGGCAAAATAAATCTCAAAAAGAATGGACCGTCGGTAAAACAACCAATAATGCCGATAAATTTCCGTTGTTTCAGATTAGGAGGTATATGTAGTGGTAGCTAATTGAACTAACGAACTGATTTCTTGTTTGCTTGAGAACTAATTCTTGTAGTTTATACATAGGATCGCTCTGCCGAAGTAGTTCGTTCATGAACTACACAAGCCTACCAGACCTTTAACAATATTTATTGAATTTCTAAAGCTGTGGCATAGAAGTGACTTTTTTGTTAAATACGATGCGGCTCTGCGATATACTTTGTTTTTTTATCTCCAGTGCTTCCTTCATCCTGAATTATTTGACTTCCTTTATATCGAAAATCAGTGACTTCTTTTAATCTTTCGGCACCTACCTTTTGTATTTATTCTTTCCCTACGATATGTTTTAAAAAAAATTACATAATCTTTCTTCAGACACGTCTGCTGGAACTCAATGAGTTGTTCAAAAAAGTGATCATTGCTGTTTCACTTTGATCCTAGTTGTTATGAGTATTATGATTTGTATAATCATTGTCAGTGACCTTCTGAATAAAGGAAATTTTTTTTTGGCAAAAAGCGTTTTATTTTTCAGTATACATAAACTTCTTCAGTTCGATACATTTGGTTCAGCAATTTTTTTATCCCTTCCAAATGATAAGTTTCCTCAAGGTCTTCAAAATAGGCGTTGGTTTCAGTGTTAACCTCTTCATTCGACCCAAATCTCCTACCGTCGAGTCAATAGTTTAGATTTGGAAACACGAAATAGTTGCATGTTGCTGTTGTTACACCCTCGCCGAGTATCAAACCTGGGACCTTTGGATTTACGCACCAATGCTCTGTCCACAAAGAGACATAAAAATTTTTTCCTCATTAACTTGAGATAGTTTGTTGTGGATAAAAATTCAAAAATGAATTTTCACATTAATATTGAACTTCCTTATTAATAATTTGATTGTCTGTTGTATTTTTGTTTAACTGACGCTGTTTGTTAAGACATTAGACAAAGGTTAAGCATTCTAAAATCTTAACTAATTTCTAAATTACTACCCACATATTCTTGGTAATACAATTTGTTCTCTCATTTTTAATCATTAACCAAAAAAAACAAAAACAGAAATTTCATACAGCACGGAGAAAATTCTGTTTAGAATTTAATTTTCCTTTCTCGACGTATATGTATTCATAATTCCCTCGCATTGTACTTACGAAGAGAATATTTTCACGTATTTAAAGTGTCGCCGTTAACAACAAGCAACAAAAGCCCGGCATTAAAAGTTTAAAACAAACCCTCGAGACTCGGTAAGGATTCCTTTGTTCAATTTTCCTTATTTAGTCCATTGTGCAACAGCATTCGTTGATGTTTCGTCGTTTCAGAATGTAGCAGCGTTAAAAGGCAGCTTTTTTGCGAGGTGTTACCGAACAAAGCTTCAGCGTCTTAATCACACAATTACGGAGGCTTTCACTTTAATTCAATTCAATTTTGCACGTGTCGCTCTCTCTGCGGCCTCCATCGTTGCCGCAGGGAAAGGGCAAGAACGACGAAACGAGGAAAGCAAAAGCAACTACTGGTATGCTTCAAGACGTGCCGTAATTTGAAATTGGGGTAAGCTAATTGACAGAAAGTGGTATTTACTACACAGCGACATACCATGAGAGGCAATAATTGGCAAGCAATCAATGCTTCAGTCAATTACCACCTCAAATTCGAACGCATTGAAACAAGGGAGCATGGTATGAAACTGAAAATATAACCATGAAGAAAAAAATAAACCTTTAAGGTTTAAGCGCAATAGTAAAGGGCGCGAAATATACAAAAATTAAGAAGGTATACTTCATTTACTTTCTCTAGCGATATGCCCCTTCCAATGTATTGGATGCGCGCTGGCAAAATCGTAGGTAAGGAGAACAAAGCTCATTATACTATCGACTCTTGTTCATTAAACATACTTTTTCATACAGTACCTGCCGAAAGTTAACAAGCGTTAAAGCCTTTAATATGTCTTCAAATACAAATAAACATGACGTTGATATTTTCAGTAGTACCTAAATGGTACCAATAACAACACATTTAAGCAATGCAATTGTAGTGGATAAAATGGTCAATTTTTCCGTGCAGTACTGTAGCGATTATACGCTCCTCACCGGTTAAGAGTTTGACCGAGAGTTGTCTCCTTCCTTTTCTGGCCTAGTGCTGTTCTTTTCTACTTTGGGCCGGTCAAACTGAAGGTCACATCACTACAGAAAGTAAACGAAGTATAGCATATTATCTACAATTTATAGAATTGTAAGAACAGAGAATAGTGATACCTACGAGGTCTGTTCAAAAAGCATCTCGAATTTTAAATTTCCACGGGTGTCATATTCAATTTTCGATTTTTTTTTGTGGTGTCGTGTGGGTATTCATGCCTCTCATTTATACTGACAAGTTCAGCCATCTTGAATGATCAGTAAATTTTTGACAGCAGCTTTGCTTACACGTGTTTGGATCGTTTTCAAACAAAATTCCCATTTCGGATGTTGACTGTGGCTTTTGGTGAAGCTACCATGGATCGAAGCAACGTTTATCGGTGGTACAAAATGTTTTCAGAGCCGAAAAGATGTGAACGACGAATAGCATGCCGGACGCCCGAGCACGTCAACAACAGACGAAAACATTAATGAAGTAAGGAAAATAGTATTGGCCAATCGTCGAATCACTGCTAGAGAAGTTGCTGAGGACCTAATCATATCGATTGGCTCCTGCCATTCGATTTTTACCAATGATTTGGGCATGAGACGGGTCGCCGCGAAATTCGTACCAAAATGGCTCAATTTCCACCAAAAACATCATCGCATTAACATTGCTGAGGAACTGTCTGACTCTGTCCGCGACGACCCACATGTACTCCAGAAGGTCATAACTGGTAACGAAACATCCTTGTTTCGCACCAGTATAGCGCCGCGCTCCTGACATGCACCTTTAACAATCCTTTTCGAATTTCTAAAATAACCGTTTGCGAACATATGACTTCTTTTTGTTGAAGGCGACTTGACCTTGCGCTATGTTCTGTTTTATATCTCTACTGCTGCTTTCGTCCTGAGATAATAATAATTCGTATTCAATATTTTTAATGTTCATTAAATATCTTTAAAGAAGCATCTAATACTAATAGTAGTTGAATGATAAAAGCGATCGAAAATTCGACTGATTAACCAAGTAGATTATATTTACATCTTGTCCTTTTACCCTTATCTTTTACCAACCCGTACTGTCGACGCTACTCGACCCGACCTCCAGACTTCGTAGGAATCTGCACAGTTACAGGATACCAAGAAAGTATCTAATAGCATTGGGAAGAACATCTGTAAAGTATTGAGTTCTCGGTTGTTTTGTGGTGCGGCGGGTTTCGGATTTGTATTCTGAGTCTTCATGGATCCGATGGATATCCTCTAATCTTTGATAGTTGATGTTAATAGATGAATGAGTCCAAAACCTTCTTCTTTAAATGGATCACACGACAGCCAATCGTTTAATACTGACAATGAATGTACCGAAATTTCTTTTTCTTCATCTACAGAATATTTGTACTTTAAGAGATAAATAACGGAAGAAACAGGAATTATAAGATAATAATGTTTGGCCCATGAGACAGTCCATAATTTTTTTATATTTTAGAACGATTAATTTTGTTAGGATTTTACCAAATTCAGGACATTTAGTTTATCATTATGTTACCGGAAATGAATTATCAAATTTAGGAATTCTATACATTTCCTAGGAATTATATATGTATACAATTCCGCGGCTATTTAGGAAATGTATAAAATATTGTTTCAAAGATTTTTTAATACACATATGTCCTAGGTAATGTACACGTTTTCTAGGAATTGCATGTAATTTCGATATTGTACTTAGAAATGTATAAAACTAATGCTTTCTGGAATAAAATGAATAAAACACGTTAGTTATCTGTAAATACAATAAATCGCCTGATCGTATTGTGTCATCCCCCCGCTCGGCTTACCCCGCGTACCCATTGACATCTCGAATGTAATACATTTCCTAGGAAATGTATCTAATATAATTTTTTTCACACATTTCTGGGCGATTTGAGGAATTACCTACATTTCCTAGGAATTGTATACAGTGACGGATTACACACATTTCCGTTAACAATTACACATCTGCAATTTTTAACGATAACATCACATTATTATTTTACTCTTTACTCATTCTATCGTAGGATATTGGTTTTACGAGGGCTTTGATTGGAAATACAAGAAATAACTCCACCAAGATCAAATGTTGAGTGATATATTGGAAAACGTATAAGACCTAATGAGGACTTCACTGGTTAAGAGTATTGACAAAGACTATCTTCTTTCCCCTTTGGCTTCATTATTTTCCCCAACGTGTAATGAACGCAAAGACGTGACTTATTCCGGGAAACTAATGAGGCGATTTCTGGGGTAACAGAATAAATTATCTGATCATTTATCCACTTCCTTCCGTTCGTTATTGTACACGATTCCGCGAAAATATTAAAACCATTAATTTCGTAAGGTAAACATCAGCAGCTGTACAAAATGAAACTCTTAAGCAGATATTCTCTAGCTGCAAAGTTAATTAAAATTTTACTAAAATCACTAAAGCCAACTAAAGATACTTATCTTTTAATCCACCAAACTGAAGTTTTGGAATTTTCATAAAATACCATGTACTGCAGCGTAATAACGCAGTATAAGTATCATAGACGGTCAGTAAGGGGATTCAGTCATGGTCAGATTGACAGGTAAGTAAACTTAGCAATAAACGGAAGTGTCAATAAAATTGCTGGACCGAAGCTTAAAAAACCTGTATCTGTACAGTGTGTCTCTGAAATAAGTAGCAAGCTTTGGATTACACATCCATTGCGATTACAATTAATTAAATAACTACTTTGTTCATCGCTGATTATTTTTGCACTGACCTATGACACTGACACATTGACCTACTTCTAATGACTTCGACTGTCTTCATACATACGTAATGCAAGCCTACAACGTTAAAAGAACAAATAACTACCTTAGGCTGTAAACATAAGCATCGCCAATCACTTAATCTAGTTTAACAAATAACAAACAACACATAAATACAGCAATACGAAACAAATATAGCACAGATGCTGCTTAGAACTAGCTGATTGAATGCGGCGTTGCAATGTCGCATTTCCCTTCGTGATTCTACCAGACGCGGACTTGCCGATACTTTCAAATACGTTTTTCCAAACATTTACTTAATGTTCATGTATTACAGTGCCCTATGAGCTCCTCAAAGCTTGCTACTTATTTCAGAACTATCCTGTATTTAACTTTAATTCATAAATTCATAAAATAAGACTGTTTTAGTCACAAACTAACATCCAAGCGGTCACAACTAGTAAACTGTATTGTTGCAATTAGCTACCGTTTATTGTTTTCCGAGATACTGTTCAATTGTAAGTATTATTTTGGTAAACATATAGCCGATATAGTCTAATAATTCAAGTTATTAAATCTTCCAACCCATATCAATTTAAACTCCACATCTTACCAATTTAACGTGTTTGCAGGTATTCAACTTACAATCGTAAAAATCCCGAATAACTGTCTCGAAATTTGCAGCTTGTAACCACGCTACTGGTTTTTATTATGGCTTTTAAATCTGTCATCCATATTAGTGGCTAAAAGTGACCTGGACTTAAGGGTTACGAAATAATCTCCAAAAACAACAAAAAGGTTCTTAAACACACGGGAAGGCTTTAGATCGCCTATTCTAGAAATCCAAGGCTCTGAGTGCAATAGTGAACGGCGCCAAATGTGTGAAAGTTGCGTGGTTATAATAAATTATTAAATTGTAAAAAGAAGAAATATTAAATATATTAATATTATTGCTCATAATTCGTATTCTATCTTTTATAAAATGCTCTTTAAAGAGATAATTAGATATTTAATAATAGAAGCGATCGAAAATTAGAGCTAATTGTTGTGAAAGGATTACGAATTTTGGACTGCGTCTGTTAACGTTCTGATTAAAGAGGGTTTAATTTGTAGATAGCCCATTTTGTTTGTTATTCTTCTCCTTTGTTTCTACAAGAGGCGGTGTAGGTGGTTTGCTGTTACCTTTTGAGGGATAACGACCGGGAAATTTGCTCGAAACCAAGATCATTTGGTCACTGGCCGTCCCATTTCACAAGTTCATAATTAGAGTCAGCTTATCTTATCAACTACCTCCTCTGCTATCCCAATTAGATTCTAACAACAGTTTTTCATCAAGCGGAGCGTTTAAATTTATCAGCTGGTAAAAAGGGTAAATTGTCTAAACACATTTTAACAATGTGCCCAACCTTGGCCTACTGTTTCGATGTTTAACGGCCGCTAATATAAACAAAAGAAGCGGAAAATAGGACATTCGTACTTTAACGATGAAACGGTGGATCGTGGAGCGAAACACGGTCACTATCATGCCATTCCCTGGAGTCTTTATTTAGGCCAATTATTTCCAACGAATATACAAATCACGCAGCACCGCTACGTACCATCCCAATATAAACATTAAACTAAATGATTCGAGCTTTTACAGAATTTAAACGAAGTAGCACCCACAAGATAATATTACTCATATAGGTGGATAATCCGGTTTAGGTATACATATGTATACGAAATTTCTAAGACCAGAAAAACTGAAATTGTGTAAGCTTTTAGTGAAATCGATTCTTTTGAAATTGTTTTCATACAAAAAAGCGCAATATTTATAAAGCTAGTAAGTGATAAAATTATTATAAAAATTCGACAAAATTGACTTTCGTGCCTAGTTTACGCAATACTATTACCAAGTTTAAACTGTTTATCTACTCTTTTATGCGAGTGAAACAAAATGCAATAAATTATTCCCTTCATAAAAATGTAATGAAAGGATTGTAAACCGCTCCATTTAGATGATATTCAAGTTCAAAATTACCATGATTAACATAGGCATACGCTAAGTATACATATCCACATAAAATAAATACTTCCAAGGAATTTTTTCCCAGTTAATATACGACAAATATAAATTTCTGGCAGTTTCGACAGAATACAGACCACTTCGAATTATTTTATTCGATTAAGCTAACGTGCCTATCACGTTGAGGTTGGCTACGCCAGGATTCGTTTTCAGCAAGTAGATATCCACACAAGTGGACCTTGTTGGAGCATACGTAATCCTAAAATGTAGCATCGTGCTACAGATGGCGTTTACCGCGCCAGTTCTAAAACGCACTGTTAAGTTTTCTTTTTGTTGTTTAGAATGACACACCGCACAGATGACCAAATAATATAATAAAGTGTTTTTGAAATAGGTAACAACCATACAGAAGGTGATAGAGCACTATAAACCAAGAAAATTAAGTAAATGTTTGGTGGTCCGATAGTCCACCGTATTTGAAATAACAGACAAGGGTCAGTCCGGCTCTGGTAGAATCTCACAGGGAAATACGACACTGCAATTCCGCATTCAATAAGCTGCTACTCAGCAACATCCGTGTAGAAAGAACAGGTCATAAGAAGTCGATGTCATAGGTCAGTGCAGAATATTATTAAGTAGGTCAATCAAGTTTTTATAACACCATTTTCCTAGACGTACAGTTCCTGTATCCTGACCGGCATGCAGTTCTAATATAAATCCCTTTTACCTTCTTCTATAGAGTTGTATGAAACAGCGCTAGATTCAAAGCTAATGATTTGTACGACCATGTGTAATCGCTGCAAATGAAGTACGCCACTTCCAAGTGTCTTTGCGCGACTCATAAACGGGCTATTGGCGAACCAACCATAAAGAAAAGGTACCGCACCTTAGCAATACCTCAATGGTGGTTTGGAAATTTAATAAAATTACAGCTACCCAAATTAATGAGGAACTTCCTTGTAGCTTAGTGGTTGAGTACTGATGCTTACTAATACACTGAATTAATGTTGCAAAAAATTTAGTCTCTCATTAATAATAATGATTTTACATCAGTTCGACAATTCTGCGATCTCTTAGGTAACCAGGGACGCCATTCTTATTCCCGGCAAAGGAGGTGACAGCAGCAACAACCTGCAAATTATTCTTTCTTTCTTTATGTTGTTGACGTTATGACATTGATGTGGTAACCAAGAAGACCAGATACTGGCATAAAAACATAACCCGAGGCAAATTAATCTAATCCTAGGAACCGTTATGAATAGCAAACGATAGAAAAGCAAAGGTCTGTAGGAGAAGCGGAATTCAAAAATGCTCTCCCTGTAAGTAAAAGCCACCTTAATTATCTATTAGTAAAACAAATGAATAGTGCGTTCTTTTTCATTCAATTAATTTCTTGTGAACGGAGAAATAGAGAATAAGGAGATTATTCCTTATTTGGATTCCTCATACATTTCAATTCGGTTACTGAACTGAAAGACGATTATGTGCAGTAATTTAACATCGACTTAAATTACAAGCGAGTAATAAGTCGAACATAAGACCTAATGAAATGGAATTTAATTGAATATAACCCCGCAACTACACGTAAAATCGAGCAAATGCACAAGGACAATGGACTCATATTCCTTTCCTTACACGCCTTTCAGGACTGTACCTAATATACACAAATACATGTACCTACCGTACCTGATTTTCATTTCCTGCAATTCTATAATCTCCCGCCTACGTGATTAGCCACTTCAATTTTGAATTGCCAACTCTTAAAATCTTTCGAACTACACGGAACAACTCTCAAAAGCTTAAAATTGCATTTATTAGGGTTATGCTACTCTGTCATATTTATACCAAAAACTGACTGAAGGTATTTGTACGAATGTTTTAGGCCACGCATTTTTCACAATCAAAATGTAATAAAATGACCCTATATTCGACCCTCAATTCGCCGTTAAAGTACACTGATATTCCTTTTGTATAATATATAACCGTCGAAACTGTCTGCGACGCTCTGATGAAATCCAACATGATCGAAATCGCAATCCCTGTAAGAATACTGACCACTTCAAATTTCTTTGTTGGATTTTTGTAACGTGCCTATCACGTAGGGGTAGCAAGTAGATATTCATCTATTTAAATGGACCTTGTTGAGCATATTGAACTTCACTAAATGTAGTATTGTACTATAGATGACGTTTACCACGCTATTTGTCATCATGCACTGTCCTACACCTAGGGAAGAAGAAAAACCCACACAGGGTATACCATCTTGGAAACCTGGCGCTGGCTCCTGTTACCTCTCAGGTAGATCTAGGCATCATCGTGTCTGATGATCTTAAATGGGACCTACAAACCACCGCCGTAGTAAAGAAAACCAACTCCTTCCTCTATCGTGTCCGCAAAGCCGTTGTGGAGGTGGACATCCCGCTCCTACGGAATGTACTGACCACCTACGTACTTCCGATGGTCGAGTACGGGTCCACTGTCTGGGCTCCGTACCTCCAGAAGGACATCAAGGCTCTGGAGGGTATCCTGAGACGCGCTTCGAAGATACCCAGAGCACTGAAGTCCTTGCCATACGAGGAGCGCCTGAGACGGCTTGGGCTGCAAAGCCTGGCAGACAGGCGCCTTTTTGCTGACCTCACGGAGACCTATCGTATCCTCCACGGTCTGTACCGTGCCTCCGACCTGCAGAAGATCTTCCTCAGGTCGACGTCGCAACGGGGTCACAATCTGAGGTTGAACGTGTCGCGTTTCAAAACGCAACACCGAGAGTACCACCTGGGCAACAGGGTTATCTCCACATGGAATTCTCTTCCGGCGAGCATAGCCCAGGCCCCGAGCATCGATGTCTTCAAGGNAATCTCTATACCTAAAACTGCCTACTTTTGCCACCGCGCATTCACGCCATTTAGAAATTTCCGCCAGCTTCCAGCGTCAGGCCTGTAGTTAGTTAGTTATTAGTAGTATCATATAATAATTTGATTTATGCCAAAAAAATGACGTTTCTAATTATTTTTGTCACCATATTACCTCAGAAAGAATATTTAATTAAATTAAAAATCTCTATTATTTGTTGCGGCTACATAAGTACTTAATTCGACTTTAATTACAAGCTGTATAAATCAACAAAAATTAAAAAATTATACCGATGTTTTTATTTTTGTTGCAAAAAATATTTTTTCAAAGGTGTCCGGGGGAAAAAAACATAAAATGTCCGGGATTTTTGCCGTGTTTATCCGGCGTCGGCAATTTGGCAGGTGATGGCAGTCCTAAGTCAGAGCAATGGCTGGAAACCCCCGGAAGAGGCTGCCTTACTTTCTTCAATTTTTTACCATATTTGTAATTTGATATAGAAAATTGCGTAACAATACAAAATAGTTTTAAACATGCTTAACGTTACGCAATAAATGTTTCTTATTGTAATAATTTTCGTGATCTAAATATAAGATGCTGTTAAAAAGGGAACAACACCAAACGGAAATAACAGAAAATGCGGATTTACAAACGTCGATCTTGGCACCTGCTTAAGCGCCAGCTTTTCACACAAGTACTACACCTACGTGCTAACGCCGAGCACCTCCGTTTCAAACGATATTATTTTTAAACATTACAACTGTTGAATGTTAAAGCGTCAACCACGTGCACGAGTGTTGACTTAATTGTACAAACGGTATGTACCTACATACAAAGGTATTGACAAATAAATCGTGTTGATTTCAAGAAAACCGTTTTATTGAAATCACTTCTTTATGACTTAACCAGTCTGTGAAAATCTCTTATTTTTATTTAAAACTAGAGACCCGTTCCAGCTTCGCACGGGTGCAAGGCTAATACTAAATATATATAAATGTTCAAAAGACACCCCCTGAAAATACTAAATATACTACAGAATGTCTTTATATACAACATTCACAGCATTTTTGTCATTAGACAATACAAACCGGCTTCACTGCCGGTACCACCGCAACCGCTATGTCCCTGCATTTTAAATCCGTAATATCTTCGAAAATATTCATTTAAATTACATGCTATAAAGGGCCATATTGATCTATATAAATGCACAATGTATTTAAGGTACTTAATTGGATAAGAATTAATGCTTAAAATCGCTTTTTAATAAGCCATTATTTCTCATAAAAGGTAAAGGATAAAAAATGGTTATTGTGGCTTATCCCCAAGAGATAGACATATAACATGGCGGACTTTTTTGTAGACCTTTTTAAGATGTACAATACTATAGTACATTATTTTGATCTATCTCGTAGGGTTCAACCAGCGTTTGCAATGTAAGCGCAAAAAATGTGTTTATGTACGACATCATATTAGAAACCTGTAAAATTATCAGTGTTTCTCTACTATATTCTGCATGTATTATCCATATAAACCTTCCTCTTGAATCACTGTATCTATTAAAGAAAACCGCATTAAAATCCGTTGCGTAGTCTTAAAATAAATGACACATCAAAAAAATATACTTAATCATCATCACTGGGTCATCAATCATAGGACTGGTTGTACTCCACATTTTTTTCTATCCTGAGCTAATCTTCGCTTTTCTCTAAAACTAGAACATCCTACATCCTTAACTAATTGTGAAGTAAAGTGAAGTGTCCTACCAACCTCCTTTGGGGAATCGTAGAGAAGGCTGGTTGAAAAGTGGTTTTAAAATGTGGAAGATTATTTGTGCAATTCAAGGAAATCACCGAAATACTTGGGTAAAGACAGTCGGACCCGGAATCAAACGAATGTCCTCCCGAATTCGAAGCAATGGTCTAAACCTGTAAGCCTAGCCGTTCGGTAGAAAGTCATCTTATTTTAGAAATCGTAACAATGTGTGGGCAGTGGTCGTTAAGGGGTAATAAACGAAATGGACGAATAAAACACTGTAGGGGAGTAAAAAACCAATATATTATTACTAAACTTACGTTTGGTAGGTGGTCATCCTTACTACCTACACTGTAGTGCAAAGAGAAAGGTAAGGCGGGTTGAGATCGGCAGCTTCCCTTCAGAAATAGTGGAAATGAGTGGATGGTGGTTGGAGAGAGCTAGCTTGGATTAATGAAATAACACAAGAAAAGTGCAAAATTGTGTATGGAATATGTCTGTTGCAGCATTTGTCTGCATGGTGGAAGATAACTACAGACAACTTNCCCCCCCTCTCAAATGATCTCCTACACAGTTTTGTTTACTATAATTTGTATTTTCTGAAATGTAGACTGCTATACCAGTTTGTAACTGCTGCCTACTTCAAATAAATAAATAAATAAATAAATAAGGTCGTCAGTCCTAAGACTGATTTGACACGCACCTCCACTCTTTCCTATCCTGAATTTCCCCAAAACTAGAACAACCCACATCCTTAACTAATTGCGAACGGTAATCTAATCTAAATCTACCTCTTAACTCCAGTTTTTGCCTCTAATATGTCTCGGACTAGACCTAGATGCCTGAGAATCTGTCCTATCAACCTATCCCGCCTATTTCTTATTGACTTCCATAGAGTTCTCTGTTCTCCTATTCGTTCTAATATCTCTTTATTTCTAATCTTCTCTATCCACGGTATCCTCATCATTCGCCTATAACACTATATTTCGAACACTTCTAACCTTTTCTTTTCCGCCGCGTCCACCGTCCATGTTTCGCACCCGTACAGCGCCGCGCTCCAAACATACACCTTTAACAATCTTATTGAATTTCTAAAGTAATCGTTCGCGAGAACAGAAGTGACTTCGTTTTATTGAAGGCGACTCGACCCTGCGCTATCCTCTACTTTATATCCCTACTACTCCTTTCGTCCTGACTTATCTGAAAATGTATACAATTTTTTTCTGTACCTATTTATGAAACCATGGATAAGTTCTTGCGGTTGTGCATTAGATACCTGAGCAAATTCAAACGCGTTAACGAATTTCGGAAAACACAAATAGGAAACACCAATATGCAGGTTATTTCTTGTATTAATGAGGCATACAGCACACGTTTTTCTTGGGTTCGTAAATAAAAATGTGCGAAGTAAATATCTAAAATGAAGCAGAAACTATTTATTCAAGGACTTCTTCATTTCTTCTTAAAAAAATGTCTCAGGTGCAACTGCTGCTAAAGAAGTTTGTATTGTGGCGGGTGAAAACTTTGTTACAGAACGAACAACAACTCAATTTTGGTTCCAGCGTTTTCAGTCGGGATATTTGAACCTCGAAGATAAACCAAGTACTGGAAGGCCTATATCAACGGATATCGCATGTCTATATCAAGCTGTAGAAACGGATCTTAGCGAAAGTACTCGTAACGTATCAGGCGAACTTAACATATCTTAATCCAGTGTCGTTGGCCACTTACACACGCTCGGGAAGAGTTGTAAGAGCTGCCAAGTCGTTCCGCACGAGTTAACCCCTGAACAGATTCAACGCCGAATCGATGTGCAGACATTTACTGCAGATCCACTTGGCGATCATTTTTTTAAGAAAAATATTCACGTATGATGAAAAGTGAACGTATTTTAGAAATCCAGATACCAAGAAGGAGTGGATCAGAAACGGTCATCAAACGAGATCGCTTTGAAAAAAAAAGATCTTGTGTTTATGATGAAATTTTGAGAGATCGGTCTATTGGGTGTTAATCCCAAATGGTCATGGAATTACAGTAGAACTTTTCTCAAGCCCAACTGGAACGTATGTATGCAACCGTGAGTGAAAAATATGCAGTTTTGGTCAATCGACGATGAATGACCTTGCAAATGGATAACACTTCTGCAATTACACTGTACAACAGCCAAAATGTATCTGAAATCTACTATTTTTGGTGTTCATAAATCAAGAATAATCTTGTTTTTTAAATATTAGTTCAACTTTTAGAGATATGTGATGTTATATGTCCCTATATATTAACACTGTAATTGCAATAACGGACGTGGTATATTTGTGTTATTATAACAATAGAGGGGTACATCTTTACCAAATATACTTTTTTTCTTGACAAAACCCCATGGTGGCCCCTGAGGATGTAGTTTCCCCCCTTATATGAAGTATCAATCTCCGAGGGCTTAAAATAATGGAAATAACCATTTCAACCCATGTAAATCCACAAGTGGTTACATAAAGTTTTGCTGTTTTTTGTGTGAATGGACCAAAAGAATGTAAAATATATGCCATTAGACATATACCAAAAAGATTTTGTTGCCACTACTGCATATCAAATTGGGCCTGAGGAAAAACTTTGTTAAGCCACTGTATAGAGATGAGATGGGTCTGATTTTCAGTACCTACATCAGAAATTCCCGAGGTTAAGTGAAGCTAACATTAACGAAGGTATTTTTATTGAAGCTGAGATTGTAAATATTTTGAATCACGAACATTTTCACAGCACCCTAACAGATATTGAAAAAAATGCTTGGAATGACTTTCGCTTCGTCACTAATTTTTTAGGAAATAAAGGACATAGTTACGTTACTCTTGCAATATGTCCCTAAGGATCCATTTTATACAATCACACGAGAACTTTTTTCCTGACAACTGCGGAACTGTAAGTAATGAGGACGGTGAAGAGTTTCATCAAAATATATCAACAATGGAAAAAATGTACCAAGGAAACTGGAATGTTTCCATGATTACCGACTACTGTTGGAATCTTGCTCCAGAAATAATTCACAAAAGACTAGCAAAAAGACTGCCCATTTAGTGACTTGGTGACTCCAAAAATATAAAAGTATTTAGAAAATAAAATACAACTTGTAATTATACAACACGCTACTGAAGTGAAACTTCTTCAAACACACAAACATAATGGGATAGGGGTTAAGGAATTGGAATAATGGTATTATTTGCACACTATGAATTTAAATTTTACACTATACATGCCGGAGTTGTCTGTAACAAATGTTGTATTGAAGCGCGCTCACGGCTCAAGCGATCTTCACTACGAGATATCCGTTGCATATATTCGTTACATAGCAACTCGCACGAAACGAACTTACCTTACCGTGCGTAAAGAAGTTTCACTTCAAAAAAAAGAAACTATTGTAAAAGTTATTCGATAGTATTATTACCTATGTAAATATTCTTTTTTCGTAATTCTAAATCTAAATTACCTATTGACGTGCTTTAAATCTACTGTACTTGTACATTCCTATGGTCCCTGTTCTTACTTCTTTCTAATCGCAATTTTACGATGGGTTTATTTGGTGGTTTGTCAGTAGATTCTAAATTCTTAGAATTTCTTGTCTTGGGTATTGTCCAAGCATTTCTGGTCAGGTCTTCCTATCTACGACTCTAACTCTACATTTCTCCACAGTTCAACTCCTACCTTTGTTTTATTCAATCTTTCACTTCTACGCTTTACTTCAGTTTTACTTCAATATTTCTACCGATTGCTACTATTTTATTACTCTGCTCCCTCTATTGATTGTACAAAAAGAAGCTAAGCCAATAAATGCAGTTTAAAGCGTTTGAGAGTAGTTACGCATTGCTCAAAAGATTTTGAGGATTCAATTACTTTAGAACAGTTTTCAGATAAGCAGGCTACATTTTCAGATAGACATAATTGAAAAAATGTCGACAAAGATGTGTGTAATCTCCATGTTCTGTGGATGTTTTCCTTATTACGTACCTCTGTTTAAAATTAAGGCATGCGTACATGCGAGTACCGAATCGATAAAACGGTTGTGTGGGGAATACCGTAAACGTAAAGGGCTAGCCGTTTACTAATCGAAGAGATGTAGATGATGTGGTCAAACGCCAGACCATCACACCGAGATAGCCACCCTTGGTGGTAAGTTGATATTGCTGCCGATGTTTTGGAAGTTTAGCGGACCGCTTCATCATCGATCGACCACGCATTTCCTAGTTTTAGTTAATTTATTTCTAACTAGCTTTTTATTTATCCACGATAGCTATGGTGAAAGGACCTACTAATAACTACGAGAGTGCGTAAGTTATTTATAGAAATTTATTTATTTTTATTTTTTATTTTCTTTGTAACAATTTACTTTTACTTGGTCTTTTTTATAAAAGAGAAGACATTATTATATTTTCAACGTCTGTGTGTTAATTCGCCCAGAACCCGCGCTACGAAAGCTGCTCTGGTGCAGGCGACTTTCAAGTTTATAATTATTTCATTGCAACTAATTGAGGAACTGAGGGTCTAAATATAATACGTAAAATGAATGAATAATTAATTACGCACCAAGGGAAGCAAGTAAGGCATTCCCTCCTGGATACGAAATGGTAGCTGAGTCAGAGTAGGGTTGCCATCCGTCCGGGGTTCCCCGGATTTGTCTTAGTTTGAAAGGCGTCCGGGGGCCGTCCGGCAGGGGTTTTTAAACAGTGTCCGGGTGGGCACTTTTGTTGTCAGGGGAAATCTATTTTTTTTTATAGATAAGCGATGAATTCATTGACAATGCGAACGTGTAAAGAGAGTGTTTTCGCTAGTCACGCAGCAATAGACGAAAGAAAAAAACTGTATAAACATACACACGGTTTCTTCTCTGTCGGCTGAAGAGGATCTTCATTGGTCTTAGAACGGCCTGAGGTAGAGGGGTTTTAGTCGGTAGGTCCGAGGACTTCTTCCTCGGGAATCCGACACTACCCAGTCGTACGGACGGCTGGGTGTCTTTTGAAGATTTCCCCTCTTCCACGAAAACATAAAAAAAAAANNNNATTAATACAGATAGGACAGTAGCGTACTAGAAAATAATGTAAAAACATGACTTATCAAAAAGAAAAAATTAACCTATTGCTTTTGTTTTATAGTTAGTTTTCACATTCACTTTCATCATGGGAATCTCTATCACTGTCACCAACATCAACAATGAGTTCTTCTGTTTGTCTGTCTATTACTTACTCACTGATCCCTATTTTTAAATATTTAATCTACGCTCCTGATAGGAATACTGAAGAATGGGGGTTGTAATCTCTATACCTAAAACTGCCTACTTTTGCCACCGCGCATTCACGCCATTTAGAAATTTCCGCCAGCTTCCAGCGTCAGGCCTGTAGTTAGTTAGTTATTAGTAGTATCATATAATAATTTGATTTATGCCAAAAAAATGACGTTTCTAATTATTTTTGTCACCATATTACCTCAGAAAGAATATTTAATTAAATTAAAAATCTCTATTATTTGTTGCGGCTACATAAGTACTTAATTCGACTTTAATTACAAGCTGTATAAATCAACAAAAATTAAAAAATTATACCGATGTTTTTATTTTTGTTGCAAAAAATATTTTTTCAAAGGTGTCCGGGGGAAAAAAACATAAAATGTCCGGGATTTTTGCCGTGTTTATCCGGCGTCGGCAATTTGGCAGGTGATGGCAGTCCTAAGTCAGAGCAATGGCTGGAAACCCCCGGAAGAGGCTGCCTTACTTTCTTCAATTTTTTACCATATTTGTAATTTGATATAGAAAATTGCGTAACAATACAAAATAGTTTTAAACATGCTTAACGTTACGCAATAAATGTTTCTTATTGTAATAATTTTCGTGATCTAAATATAAGATGCTGTTAAAAAGGGAACAACACCAAACGGAAATAACAGAAAATGCGGATTTACAAACGTCGATCTTGGCACCTGCTTAAGCGCCAGCTTTTCACACAAGTACTACACCTACGTGCTAACGCCGAGCACCTCCGTTTCAAACGATATTATTTTTAAACATTACAACTGTTGAATGTTAAAGCGTCAACCACGTGCACGAGTGTTGACTTAATTGTACAAACGGTATGTACCTACATACAAAGGTATTGACAAATAAATCGTGTTGATTTCAAGAAAACCGTTTTATTGAAATCACTTCTTTATGACTTAACCAGTCTGTGAAAATCTCTTATTTTTATTTAAAACTAGAGACCCGTTCCAGCTTCGCACGGGTGCAAGGCTAATACTAAATATATATAAATGTTCAAAAGACACCCCCTGAAAATACTAAATATACTACAGAATGTCTTTATATACAACATTCACAGCATTTTTGTCATTAGACAATACAAACCGGCTTCACTGCCGGTACCACCGCAACCGCTATGTCCCTGCATTTTAAATCCGTAATATCTTCGAAAATATTCATTTAAATTACATGCTATAAAGGGCCATATTGATCTATATAAATGCACAATGTATTTAAGGTACTTAATTGGATAAGAATTAATGCTTAAAATCGCTTTTTAATAAGCCATTATTTCTCATAAAAGGTAAAGGATAAAAAATGGTTATTGTGGCTTATCCCCAAGAGATAGACATATAACATGGCGGACTTTTTTGTAGACCTTTTTAAGATGTACAATACTATAGTACATTATTTTGATCTATCTCGTAGGGTTCAACCAGCGTTTGCAATGTAAGCGCAAAAAATGTGTTTATGTACGACATCATATTAGAAACCTGTAAAATTATCAGTGTTTCTCTACTATATTCTGCATGTATTATCCATATAAACCTTCCTCTTGAATCACTGTATCTATTAAAGAAAACCGCATTAAAATCCGTTGCGTAGTCTTAAAATAAATGACACATCAAAAAAATATACTTAATCATCATCACTGGGTCATCAATCATAGGACTGGTTGTACTCCACATTTTTTTCTATCCTGAGCTAATCTTCGCTTTTCTCTAAAACTAGAACATCCTACATCCTTAACTAATTGTGAAGTAAAGTGAAGTGTCCTACCAACCTCCTTTGGGGAATCGTAGAGAAGGCTGGTTGAAAAGTGGTTTTAAAATGTGGAAGATTATTTGTGCAATTCAAGGAAATCACCGAAATACTTGGGTAAAGACAGTCGGACCCGGAATCAAACGAATGTCCTCCCGAATTCGAAGCAATGGTCTAAACCTGTAAGCCTAGCCGTTCGGTAGAAAGTCATCTTATTTTAGAAATCGTAACAATGTGTGGGCAGTGGTCGTTAAGGGGTAATAAACGAAATGGACGAATAAAACACTGTAGGGGAGTAAAAAACCAATATATTATTACTAAACTTACGTTTGGTAGGTGGTCATCCTTACTACCTACACTGTAGTGCAAAGAGAAAGGTAAGGCGGGTTGAGATCGGCAGCTTCCCTTCAGAAATAGTGGAAATGAGTGGATGGTGGTTGGAGAGAGCTAGCTTGGATTAATGAAATAACACAAGAAAAGTGCAAAATTGTGTATGGAATATGTCTGTTGCAGCATTTGTCTGCATGGTGGAAGATAACTACAGACAACTTGACCTAAGAAAAACGTACTCGGAAGCGAATCGGTGTTCTAAAGGTATAACCATTACGTATTTTAATCCAACCAGCAACTAGTGCTGGTGACCGGAAAGTACATACGACCTAAACCCCAGTATAATACCAAAAAGATAATGTGGAAGGTCCTATTCATTCTCCTTTTAGAAATATTGAAAAAGGGTGATGGTTGGGTGGAGAATGTTTAGACGGATGAAATAAAGATACAAAAGAAGTGCATGATTATCTGTGGAATATTACTGTACCAGTATTTACCTACACTATGTCTCGAAATTTCTCTGATTCTTTATAACCACAAGAAAATTAAACTATCGGAAGCGTATCAAGAATTGAATCGGTGTTCTTAAACTACAATTTTTCCGTATTTTATTATAATCAGCTACTAATGCCGATGGGCGTGAAGTTCTTACGAAAAATAATCCAGTATTAAACCGAAGGGTAAGGCCGAAGGCCCTCGTCAGACCCTTTTAGAAAACGTGGGAACGGGTAGGTGGCGATTAGTCAAAGGAAGGAAGTTGAGAAAAACGAATTATTATCTGTGGAATATTACTGTCCCAGCATTTATCCGCATGCTATTAAAAAATCGCGAATGAACTAGGACCAACATAGGGCATCTGGAATTGAACTGGTTTCCCCCCAAATGCTAAGCTATTAAGTAACTACCATAATACACCACTTGGCCAAACTCAATTTACTTTAATATAGACAGATAGACGCCTCTATTAAAGACATACATGTGCAGCTAATCATTAGAATCTGTCATGTCCAATTATAACACTATAAGAGCAATTGTTTAAACGACTAAATAATGCAATCCAGGAGTGATTACGGTTTCTATAAATCAATGATTATATGCCCATCCAAGTAGTGTTATAAAATTAAGTAAATTAATTCACACCATAACCTCACTAACGTAGTGGTGATAAAATTGATATGTGATATTTATGTTGACAATCGAGTTACTCCATTAATCATATAAATCTGAGAATAAACATAAAATGTTAACAAAATTTTTACGTTATATCTTCCAAATAATAATTCTAGCGACTACTTTCATAAATTTTCAGTAGATGGCTTGAGCGTTACGTATTTCTGTAAACTCGACATCATATTATGTACAAAATATTACCTCTTTACGTCAAAAGTGCCCTTAACCAGGGAAAAATGCAATTTATATCTCAGCATGTACTCTAAGCAGAATAAGTAGAGACGTCTCATTAATAAATTTTCATCTATTTCGATAAAGTTGCGGGTTCGGCTTTTACTGCGTCTTTGCAGATGTACATTTTATATTACCAATGAATATTTGATAGGAATAAGGGGTAGATTAAATTGTAATTTGTGTCTCAGAACTTATTAAGAGTAAAAGTTCTATAGAAATTTATTCGTAACAGATTGTTTTGAAATTACAGTGTAAGCTCTTTTCGTAATGAAACTCGTTACAACGAAAAATGCAGAACGTAATTATTACTTTAGCTTTGTTGCTTTACCTCAAAATCAGCGCACTGTCTAACTCTCCTATAACGAATAAAAAATTATCCGTAATGAAACATTAAAACGTTGAATATATTCAGTAAAAAATCTTTAGGGTAGATGAAGTTTTAATATGTACGATAGGAAAAGGAAAGAGTACCCTTTCTTGCGAAAGTTTGAATAAAAAAGGTCAAATTCGAATTCCAAAGTCAAGAAGAGTAATCGATTCATCAATCCATTTCTTTCCCGGGGATAAGCAATCTTCAGGTTTACCTCCCCTCTCGAGGAGGGGTTTTACTCGGTACTCCCCTCAGGAGGTATCTTTTGAAGATTTCCCCTCATCGAGAATAATCTAAGCAACAAAAAAAATCTGTCTTCTGTCGAAACTGTCTGCGATTCGCTGATGAGATCCAAGATCGAAATCGCGATCCGCTTCTACAGTTCCGACAGAGTACTAACCACCGTAAACTTCTTTGTTCATAAAAGGATGATGATTTTTTTTTCTTCCTTTTGAGGTTAAATTCTATATCGAGTATTCTAAATGCGTTTATCTTTTAAGTAGATTACGAAAGTAACGTCGACCTCCTTTGTTCAGTTTCGAATTATTTTGTAATTTAAATTGTCCTATTTTTCTCCAACCCTCCTTTAGACGTCAAATCCATTTCAACAGTTTCATTTAATAAACAAATCTTATTATTTGCCGATCGCGTTAAAGAAAAGTAATTCGCTTGATTACAGATGTTTGGATGTTTATGAGTAGTATTTTAGTTTTTATTTTCTTTGTTGACAGCAACGCGTCTCCCATTTACTTGGATTTATAGGGAAATCAAGTGGCTAATAGGTATTATTCGAACAAAAAACATTCAACAATTTCAATTATTCTACATCATATATCTCTTGGGTATGTACACGTATCTATATGTTGCGGATATATTCCGTTTTCACCTTTCTATTTAATTAGAGTTTATTTCAAAAACGTGTCGCCAGTCGAAGAGTTGTTCTAGTTCGTTTTGGCTCGACCTACCTCCGGTCCGTAGTTCTGTCGACCGGTCGTTCCGAACAATCGATACAGTTAACGTGTGCTATTAGTGGAATTTTCGGATGGCAAACATCCATTACGTTAATTGAAATAAAATATCGATTCGACCTTCACGTTTCTGTACCTAACTGCTCGAAAACGGGAGCATGTTAATGTATGTTGTGCAACAATGTAAAGATATATGTATGTATGTATGTATGTATGTATGTATGTATGTATGTGGTTAAAACATATTGAAGGAGCAGTTCAGTGGTTATCCGGTCAAAAGGGCTAATAGCTTATCTGCCTCTACTGCCGACAACGTTTTGTGACATTGATAACAAACTGCACAATCATTCGGAACAGCATAGATACTGCAAATTGAATTTTCAGTGAATGTCTAGGTATAATGGCCCTTGGCTCAGGTGAAGGGTAAAAGGGTGCTTCATTCCCACCAGCCAGTACTGCTGGTGAGCGGACAGTCCCTCCGGGCTACGCCGGAAGGTAGGGCAGAAGACTCTTCAGTCTCCTATCAGGAATCCTGGGAATGGGTGGGTAGTAGCTCAAAGTGTAGTGTAGTGTAGTAGTGGAAAAAAAACTTTTAGGTGTTTCAGTCCCACCAGCCATAAATGCCGGTGGGCGGGTAATCCCTCCGGACTATGCCAGAAGGTAGGCCAGAAGGCCCGCTTCAGCCTCTTTTTAGTAATCGTAGGAATGGGTGGATGGTGGTTCGAGTTAGAAAAATGAGACGGACAAAATGAAGACAGAAGAGACTGAAAGATTATCTGTGGAATATTATTGTGCCAGCATTTGCCTAAGTGTGGAAACCATAGAAAAACTTTGACCAAGGCAGACGGACCCGGAATCGAACCGGCGTTCTCCCGAATGCTAAGGAATGGTCCAAACCTCTAGACCATGCCGCTCAGTCAGAATTATTCCAACTATTTAAATATATAACGACGAAGCAACACATTTTTGATCACCAAGTGGTGTGATCTGAAAATGAAAAATGAGGTTTTTAAATGGCGATTGTGTGTTTGAACTCATCGTCGTTCATAGAGGGGTAGGAGTAGGAGTAGGGGTAGGGATCACATTGTACAACACCATGATACTACGACTTCATTAACGGTCAGTTTTACCATGTGCTAAAAATGGAATCGTTTCGTGCATGTAGTCACTCTGTGACAAACGCATACTTTACTATGACAGTGTTTAGATCCGTCATCCAAGAAAAATGGGTATTAAGTGTTTCAATACTTTTATTGCCGAACAAATTCGATCAATCATAAAAAGAAAAGTTTTTTTTTTTCGTTTGTTCAAATATTGGACCTCATCGCTTGACAGAATAAGATATAGAACTTTTTTTAAACAGTTACACATTAAAATAAAAAGCTCGTAAATACTTTAAAACCTGATGTACACTCTGGGCGATGTGGACGCAAAAAAAGATAACTATTTTTAGAAACACATTCGACAATAACTTATCAGAAAAACTTGTTTTTGATATTGTCTTGAAACGAATATGTGTATACATATACATGAATACATATGTAAACATATGTATTCATGTATATGTGTATACATATACATGAATACATATGTAAACATATGTATTCATGTATATGTGTATACATATACATGAATACATATGTAAACATATGACTCCTTTTGGACATATCCACTGGAGGTCACACGTGGCGCGTGACGTGACGCGTGACGTTACACTTTTCGGTTTTATACCCTCGTAAATTTTCTTTCGATAGTCGATAGAGAAGTTCAAAAATACTTTTAAGAGGAGCGCGAGGAATGAAGGTGAAAAATCTATTGAAAATAATGAGACTATTACTGTACGATGGAACCTTCTGTTGGGACTTTTCTATTTGTATGTGTACGTATGTGTGTCGGAGGGGGGGGGGGAACTCTTTTCTACCCACAAAATATTGTTAACATGTAATTGTGCTTCAAATGAAACCTTATAGATAGTAAAAGCGTGAACTCAAAAGAAGAAATAGATTTTCTATACAAACATATTACAAATACTACAAAAGGAGACATAATCGCTAATCGAAACACTTGTTGAACATATGAGTAAGTACCTACTGTACGGTTGAATACAGAAAAAGTTTATGTACTTTGTAATAATCAAGTTCATCAATTCTAATAAACTTAAACATTGATAATACATCTACCATAAGTGTAGCAAATTAGAAAACATTTGAGTAATAATTATTTCTGTACACAGTGCCTTTTTCAGGTGAAGATTAATTAATTAACTTAATAAATTAATTAAGATTAATTTAAAATTAAGTTAATTGAGTTATTGTTGTGGATGCAATAGAAAAGTTTGCAATTAAATCATTTTTGTATATTTACTAATTATTAACAAAGTTGCAACAGGTAAAAGCTTAATCGCCGATCCAAATTTATTTAATTGACATTAGTAAAAACGACTATCGACAGAAAAATTTAGTAGAAACCGGTAAAAAGTAATTAAGATGTTTAGAAAGCACTCTATTCAAAATTTTGTTTTTCATTTAATTGATAGCTTTTTAAAAATTCTGTACACAAACACAATCAGTGCTGTTAAATAATAACAAATGTCGTGATGTTAACAAAATAAATCTGTTTTCGCGACGACCATAAATTTTAAACATATGAAAACTAAATTTCCCAACCGTGAAATAATGAGAAAATGTTAAATAAGCAATAAAAAGAAATGCATAAGCGATAAAGTTAACGCCAACTATCAGAATAATGTAAATGCTGTTATACGGAAAACATTTTTATGGAATTCAAAAGTTAATAAACACNACACGCTACTGAAGTGAAACTTCTTCAAACACACAAACATAATGGGATAGGGGTTAAGGAATTGGAATAATGGTATTATTTGCACACTATGAATTTAAATTTTACACTATACATGCCGGAGTTGTCTGTAACAAATGTTGTATTGAAGCGCGCTCACGGCTCAAGCGATCTTCACTACGAGATATCCGTTGCATATATTCGTTACATAGCAACTCGCACGAAACGAACTTACCTTACCGTGCGTAAAGAAGTTTCACTTCAAAAAAAAGAAACTATTGTAAAAGTTATTCGATAGTATTATTACCTATGTAAATATTCTTTTTTCGTAATTCTAAATCTAAATTACCTATTGACGTGCTTTAAATCTACTGTACTTGTACATTCCTATGGTCCCTGTTCTTACTTCTTTCTAATCGCAATTTTACGATGGGTTTATTTGGTGGTTTGTCAGTAGATTCTAAATTCTTAGAATTTCTTGTCTTGGGTATTGTCCAAGCATTTCTGGTCAGGTCTTCCTATCTACGACTCTAACTCTACATTTCTCCACAGTTCAACTCCTACCTTTGTTTTATTCAATCTTTCACTTCTACGCTTTACTTCAGTTTTACTTCAATATTTCTACCGATTGCTACTATTTTATTACTCTGCTCCCTCTATTGATTGTACAAAAAGAAGCTAAGCCAATAAATGCAGTTTAAAGCGTTTGAGAGTAGTTACGCATTGCTCAAAAGATTTTGAGGATTCAATTACTTTAGAACAGTTTTCAGATAAGCAGGCTACATTTTCAGATAGACATAATTGAAAAAATGTCGACAAAGATGTGTGTAATCTCCATGTTCTGTGGATGTTTTCCTTATTACGTACCTCTGTTTAAAATTAAGGCATGCGTACATGCGAGTACCGAATCGATAAAACGGTTGTGTGGGGAATACCGTAAACGTAAAGGGCTAGCCGTTTACTAATCGAAGAGATGTAGATGATGTGGTCAAACGCCAGACCATCACACCGAGATAGCCACCCTTGGTGGTAAGTTGATATTGCTGCCGATGTTTTGGAAGTTTAGCGGACCGCTTCATCATCGATCGACCACGCATTTCCTAGTTTTAGTTAATTTATTTCTAACTAGCTTTTTATTTATCCACGATAGCTATGGTGAAAGGACCTACTAATAACTACGAGAGTGCGTAAGTTATTTATAGAAATTTATTTATTTTTATTTTTTATTTTCTTTGTAACAATTTACTTTTACTTGGTCTTTTTTATAAAAGAGAAGACATTATTATATTTTCAACGTCTGTGTGTTAATTCGCCCAGAACCCGCGCTACGAAAGCTGCTCTGGTGCAGGCGACTTTCAAGTTTATAATTATTTCATTGCAACTAATTGAGGAACTGAGGGTCTAAATATAATACGTAAAATGAATGAATAATTAATTACGCACCAAGGGAAGCAAGTAAGGCATTCCCTCCTGGATACGAAATGGTAGCTGAGTCAGAGTAGGGTTGCCATCCGTCCGGGGTTCCCCGGATTTGTCTTAGTTTGAAAGGCGTCCGGGGGCCGTCCGGCAGGGGTTTTTAAACAGTGTCCGGGTGGGCACTTTTGTTGTCAGGGGAAATCTATTTTTTTTTATAGATAAGCGATGAATTCATTGACAATGCGAACGTGTAAAGAGAGTGTTTTCGCTAGTCACGCAGCAATAGACGAAAGAAAAAAACTGTATAAACATACACACGGTTTCTTCTCTGTCGGCTGAAGAGGATCTTCATTGGTCTTAGAACGGCCTGAGGTAGAGGGGTTTTAGTCGGTAGGTCCGAGGACTTCTTCCTCGGGAATCCGACACTACCCAGTCGTACGGACGGCTGGGTGTCTTTTGAAGATTTCCCCTCTTCCAAGAAAACATAAAAAACAAAAAAAATTCTTCTCTGATCAAAATCAAGTATAATTGCAAGGATCTGGGTTGTTCCGACTTTTACAAATTCTTGTGTTCTGTCGGAGCTGCCTGCGACGCGCCGATGAGATCCAAAAAGATCGAAATCGCGATCCGCGTCTGGCAGTTTCGACAGAATACAGACCACTTCGAATTATTTT
>NW_020442458.1:341588-353948 GCF_000699045.2 Agrilus planipennis | reverse complement strand
AAACCTTATAGATAGTAAAAGCGTGAACTCAAAAGAAGAAATAGATTTTCTATACAAACATATTACAAATACTACAAAAGGAGACATAATCGCTAATCGAAACACTTGTTGAACATATGAGTAAGTACCTACTGTACGGTTGAATACAGAAAAAGTTTATGTACTTTGTAATAATCAAGTTCATCAATTCTAATAAACTTAAACATTGATAATACATCTACCATAAGTGTAGCAAATTAGAAAACATTTGAGTAATAATTATTTCTGTACACAGTGCCTTTTTCAGGTGAAGATTAATTAATTAACTTAATAAATTAATTAAGATTAATTTAAAATTAAGTTAATTGAGTTATTGTTGTGGATGCAATAGAAAAGTTTGCAATTAAATCATTTTTGTATATTTACTAATTATTAACAAAGTTGCAACAGGTAAAAGCTTAATCGCCGATCCAAATTTATTTAATTGACATTAGTAAAAACGACTATCGACAGAAAAATTTAGTAGAAACCGGTAAAAAGTAATTAAGATGTTTAGAAAGCACTCTATTCAAAATTTTGTTTTTCATTTAATTGATAGCTTTTTAAAAATTCTGTACACAAACACAATCAGTGCTGTTAAATAATAACAAATGTCGTGATGTTAACAAAATAAATCTGTTTTCGCGACGACCATAAATTTTAAACATATGAAAACTAAATTTCCCAACCGTGAAATAATGAGAAAATGTTAAATAAGCAATAAAAAGAAATGCATAAGCGATAAAGTTAACGCCAACTATCAGAATAATGTAAATGCTGTTATACGGAAAACATTTTTATGGAATTCAAAAGTTAATAAACACTGCAACCTTCAAAACTTTTATCGAATAATTTCGATCAATCGCCCTGCTTTTAAACGAAAACGTTTTTTTTTCCTTTGTTCAAATAATGGAACTCCTCGCCCGTCAGGAAAAGGAATAGGCTTCTCTTAAACAGTTACTTTACGTTTTCAAATAAAGAGCTCGTAAATATTTCCATCTCTGACGCACACCAGGGCGATGTAGAAACGAAGAAAGAAACTGACATTCGATAAGAACTGATCAGAAAAACTTATGCATAATTTTTAAGGTTGTCTCTCACAAAAGTTTTAAGATGAGTGAGTATAAATATATATTTTATGAATTTCATTTGCATATATGCGACTGAAAAACGAAGATATAATGGGCTACAGGTAGCATATACCTTGTCCGTTCACTTAAAGAAAGGTACACAATGTCAGAACCAACTACAGGTCTGACGAAGGAAGCTGGCGAGCGGTCGTGCAGATACTTGCCCATTTATGACCTATTTACTATACACAAATAAGCTTTCAGTAGGCGTAAATTATAGTATTAATACAGATAGGACAGTAGCGTACTAGAAAATAATGTAAAAACATGACTTATCAAAAAGAAAAAATTAACCTATAGCTTTTGTTTTATAGTTAGTTTTCACATTCACTGTCATCATGGGAATCTATATCACTGTCACCAACATCAACAATTAGTTCTTCTGTTTGTATGTCTATTACTTGCTCACTGATCCCTATTTTTAAATATTTAATTTACGCCTCTGATAGGAATAGTGAAGAATGAGCGCTGCAATCTTTATACCTAAAACTGTCTACTTTTGCCACCGCGCATCCACGCCATTTTAAAATTTCCGCCAGCTTCCAGCGTCAGGCCTGTAGCTTAATAGTAGTAATTGTCGGAAGTTATTTAAAGCGCCAGACACTTACGATTGAGCTTTGACCGGAAACATCTGACGGTAAACGACCAGCCATATTCCGAGGACCCGCCCACTACCGATATTCGTTTGTACGAATCGTACACGCTGTACGTTTCTCTAAATAAACCGACACTATCTTATCTGCAGTTTATAGTGGTATTTCGATTTTTGACAAAGCTTTACACAGAAGATGTCTACCTCAGAAACTGAATCTTCGACGTTATTCATATACGAGGTCTGCCAAAAAAAGTATCGCGAGATTTTGAATTCACATACGTATATTTGATTTTTTGTGGTGTTATGTTGGTACTCATGTCTTTCACTTATACCGACAAGTTCGGTCATAATGAAAGTTCA
Organism: Agrilus planipennis; assembly: GCF_000699045.2. Lineage (NCBI taxonomy): Eukaryota > Metazoa > Arthropoda > Insecta > Coleoptera > Buprestidae > Agrilus > Agrilus planipennis. Next base: position 351,845 of record NW_020442458.1, on the reverse strand, counting down.
GTTAATTTTTGACAGCTGCCTTGCCTGCACGTGTTTTGGTTCGTCTTCGACTTTTGCCTATTCCAAATAATGGATCACAGAATCTCTATTAAATTTTGTGTGAAAAATAAAATTAAGTGCGCGAACGCATTCCGAATGTTGACTGTGGCATATGGTGAAGCTACCTTGGACCTAAGCAACGTTTATCGGGGGTATAAAATGTTTTCAGAGAGCCGAAAAGATGTGAACGACGAAGAGCGTGCCGAAAGCCTGAGCACGTCAACAACAGACGAAAACATGATTGAAAATAAATAATAGTATTGGCCAATCGTCGAATCACCTTTAGAGAAGTTGCTGAGGACCTAAACATATTGATTAGCTCCCACCATTCGATTTTTATTAATGATTTGGGCTGAGAAATTCCTACCAAAACTGCTTAATTTCGACCGGAAACAGCATCGCATTAACATTGCTAGGGAACTGTTGGACTCCAGAGGGTCATAACTAGTGATGAATCACGGATTTACAGGTATGAGGTGGAAACCAAAGCTCAATTATCCCAATGGAAGCGCGAGCCAAGACCAAGTCGGATCGAATGTGAAGGTTTTGCTTACAGTTTTCTTCGATTGCAGGGGCGTGATGCATCATTAGTTCTTACCACAGGGTAGAACGATCAATAAGGAATATTATCTGCAAGTTATGCGCAATTTGCGCGAAGCAATCCGCTAGAAACGCCCGGATTTATGGAAAAACAACACTTGCCTTTCGCACCATGATAAGGCCCTTCATCACACATCGTTGCTTATGTGCGAATTTTTGGTCAAAAACCACACATTAATAATGTCGCAGCCAACGTATTCCCCAGATTTGGCCCCCTGTGACTTTTTCTTGTTCCCGAAACTGAAGAGGGCCATGAAAGTAGGACGCTACGCTAAGATTGAGAAAATAAAGATGGCATCGAAGGATCTGAACAAGATCACAAAAAATGATTTTTTGAAGTGCTTCGAGGATTAGAAAAAACGTTGGCGAAAGTGTATAATACCTGGTGGGGATTACTTTGAAAGCGACAAAATTCAAAAATGAATGAATTAATAAATAATTTTTGAAAAAATATAAAATTCAAGATACTTTTTAAACAGACCTCGTATACGTGTATAACCAAACTAAATTGGTAAAGAACATTAAATTCTTAGCCAGTCATTTATCGATACCACAACAAGTGGATTGTAATTTCAAACTTATTAGTCTTCATCGGCACGCCATAGACAATTTCTTTTTACGAAACAACTTAGATTTCGTCGGTAATTTATAGAAACTGTCTGCAGTGTGACGATGAGGATGAATAAGTCCGATACGGCGATCCACCTGTAATGGAGTTCCTCAAGGTTGCTTACTAGGACCAGTATCATTTATTTCGGAAGTTTTTGTATAAATTAGATTCAGTAGGAGTTTGTCATAATTTTAGAAGGCTTAACAATAGCGATCTTGGCCTAAATACATTCATACTATTTATAATGAAATACAGTTACTTATAATACAGAGACTACGTACCATGTTGATGTTGCCAACGGATTGAATGAGAGCCAGCAAATTCAAAACGACGAACCGTTCTTACATAGAATCTACGGCATTCCTGAATAGTATATTCATACTATCAAATATTTTTAAAGGAGAAATAAATCTAATAAATGTTCAAAATATGTAAGCTTAATCGTTAAAGATGCAATAACATTAAAAAATTTTAAATTATCTTCTTATCTACAAAAACATCTTTATTACGTGAATTATGTAAACTAATTTTTACAACAGCAAAGTTTAATAGCCTTCAACACCTACAATGAGCTAAGTACATGTATTAAGTAGTGAATAAGGAATCAACAAGTTGTATTGGGTAAATATCGCATCATCATCATCATCATAAGGTCGTCAGTCCTAAGACTAGTTTGACACGTACCTCCACTCTTTCCTATCCTGAGCTAAACTTCGCATTTGCCTAAAACTAGAATAACCCACATCTTTAACTATTTGCGAACAGTAATCTAACCTAGGTCTACCTCTACCCCTCCTAACTCCTGTTTCTGCCTCTAATACGTCTCTGACTATACGTTCATGCCTGAGTAGGTGTCCTATCAACCTATCTCGCCTATTTTTTATTGACTTCCATATAATCCTCTGTTCTCCTATTCTTTCTAATACCTCTTCATTTCTGACCTTTTCTACCCACGTTATCCTCATCATTCGCTTATAACACAACATTTCGAAGCGCTTGTAACCTATTCTTTTCCGCCACACCCATCGTCCATGTTTCGCACCCGTACAGCGCCGCGCTCCAAACATACCCCTTTAGCAATCTTTTTCGAATTTCTAAATTAACCGTTCGCGACCGTAGAAGTGATTTCTTTTTATTGAAAGCGACGATCCCGCGCTATCCTTACTTATCTGACTTTCTAGATACCCAGTTCTTCTAATTTTTCGTCTCCTATCTTTATATTCACTCTTTCCCTACTTTTACTACTAATGCTGGAGGGTGGACAGTTTCTTCGGATTACGCCGGGGAAGTTTTTTCTTGCAACGTAAATTATATATATATACATATATATATTTTAATTGACTGTTGTACTTAAATTTAAAACAATCAATTAACTTGAACAATAACGCCAATAAATGATATTACCATAATAATGTTCGCGGTCGTAAATAAAATTTGAAATAAATGGTCTGTCAAATGCACGCATTCTCATGTCGCCCACTATTAGATCGTACTTACGGTCGTTTAATTGAAATTGTTCAGGACGCTGCAATTTGATAAGAAAATTGACTCGGAATAGAGCACGTGTTCGCTTATAAAGCGAGTAAAACGTAAAACAAACACGATGGAACGGGAATATGGCAACGTGACTCACTTTTATTGTGTGCGTTGCCACAATGGCTGTATGAGCGACCACGCAAAACAAAACATTAATCCAACATCGACATATGCGTATAATAAATAGTTGAATAAGCGATGCACGTGGCCTACCATGTCATTACAGAGAAGAAGTAATACCAATTCAAAAATGATCCCCTAGATGAACATTGGCACAGAATGACAAACTTAACGGTTATTGTTTATAAATATTAATGTGTTGGTAGCCTTGTCAGCAATGCGGCACACTACCGCTACATTTTAGCTTGAAAGCCTGTAAGTGCCAATCAATTAAAAAACAAAAATCTAATGGATTAATAAAGCATGAATTCTTAAGTTACGTACAAACATTATATGATTAAATTAATGCATCGATTACAGGCGGCTTTTTTGCACAGCTTTCTATGTAACAGTCGCCGAATATAATCAACAGTAGGAAGCCTTTTTACTAACTAAAGTTGCAGAAAGCAAGAGCGCCTCGCCTCACGCTGATAAATCATTCGTGAACGACACATAAATGACCGCTTAACAAAAGGATTTCGAGAGTTTTCCAGAAATAATCGGACCGTTCCGGAGAAATTCGATGCCAATATAAATAGGCCTCTGTGCGATAGTTGACACGTATTTCAAAAGGCAGTAGCAAAGTATGCCGTATCACAATATGCAGTTTCACTTAAGCGTACGCACTTCTCTACTTTACCAACCGAGCGGCATGGCCTAGACCAGGGATGGCGAACCAATGGCACGCGTGCCATTAGTGGCACGCGACACAATATTTTGGGCACGTCACTAATGTTTCTGTCATTGATTCTTTAATCAAGGAATTTTCAGCAAGATTTTCTCACTTCAGAGAATTATCGGAAATACTAATACGAAAGTTTATTATGTACCCTGATGTGACATTTGATAAAATAAATTGAAGAATCTGAAATTCAGCTGATTGATTTCCAGTCTAGTTCAATATGCTTCAAAAAGATATTGGAACAAGGAAAGAGTTAGAAATAATTGAAACAGAAAGATCGACGGGTAATACAAGTGAAAATGCTAATAACAAAATTTTGGAAACATGAAATGCGATAACAAATGCATTTAATTTTTTGAGAAAGCTGGCATATGATATTTTAATAATGTTTTCATCAACCTATGCCTGCGAGTCATTATTTTCAGAGATTAATAACATCAAAAACTCGCAGTTACAAACCGTTAGGTAGATGGCTCCAGTTCAGCATGCATTCTGCTGAAATTAACATCTTACAACCCTAACATAAGTTATTTGCCATCTAATCTGCAAAAACAATAGTCACACTAATTTTACTTTAATTTAAGTTGCACGTATAATTTAAACATTGCAAAATGTTCCTATTTTCTTGTAGAATTTTCAGTTGATATTATTTATTATTATTATTTTCCCAATAATCACAGAGACAAAATTATTTTATGGCACGTCTATGACGTGATTAAACTTTTCTTTATAAAAATGGCACGACGGTACTTAAAGGTTCGCCATCCCTGGCCTAGAGGTTTAAACCATTGCTTAGCACTCGGGAGGACGCCGGTTCGATTCCGGGTCCGTCTGCCTTGGTCCAGGTTTTTCTGTGGTTTCCTTGGATCACTTAGGTAAATGCTGGGGCAGTAATACCTATTCCACAGATAATCTTTCATTCTCTTCTGTCTTCATTTCGTCCGTCTCAACTTTCTCACCCGAACCACCACCCACCCATTCCCACGATTCCTGAAAGCAAGCTGAAGAGGGCGTTCCGCCCTACCTTCCGGCGTAGTCCGAAGGGACTGCCCGCCCACCAGCATAACTGGCTGGTGGGAATGAAATACCCAAAAGTTTTTTTTTTTCTACTTTACCAGACCAATCCTATCGGATCCTATTGCGTGCGACACACATTTTCCATTGCTCATTGTTTGGCATAATGGGTTTGTCTATTTTTAAGGAGTTGCCGTGTTTCAGTGTAATTTTAATATTTTTTTTAGTCGTTAGAGAAAGATTTGCTTATCATTATTCAACGTATTGTGTTGTATTATATTGGAAATTTCTATAATTTCGAATGATTATAAGGTAGTCAAATATCTGTTGAATGTTCTTTTGCAAACAATAATAGACCGATTTGGTCCCAATGGTCAGGTCCTGGGAAGGTCTTCGACGGCAATTACCTTTGTTAATTTTATTATCGATGCTCTTTAATTGTATGCAGGTTACAGAAATTTCATGGCTCGAGGCAGAGTCATACTCTGTTTGGTTTTTCCCCTTATTGGCTTCTGGCTAGTATTCTTCTATTGCATACCAGATATTGATGGTGGCACCAGAATAATTTTTGATTTTGCCTCATAATTTAGAGTTAGTTGCGATTTGTCCTTCTTCTTGTTAACTTTCGTTTTTAATTCATATTTTCTTCGTTAGGTCTGTAGTTAGAAAACGTTATTCATAGTGTTTTACATTGAGTTTCATTAGCTCCGTTAAAACCAACATTTTGAGAAAATACTACTCGTGATTTCACGACGAACACACCTATTAGCTTGTATTTTTATAAGAATTTTTATTTCTTTTGTTTACGGATTTTCTGTACTTATCATAGAATTACTACCTCAACAGATAAAAAACACTAATTACAACAACTGACTAACAGAATACGTATGCACATCGTAATTGTCATCATCCGTAACAATATTTTACGCATGTGAATTACTTACAATAGAATCTCCCTAGGTTCCGTTGATTTTTTTCCAATTGTGCATATTTTATACAGGGTAGAATAACCATCGCTGTTGTTTTAGAACCACCTTAGTCATTCTTTTTGTATATACAATACAGTTCAATTTAGCTACACAAAAAACTGTTTACTCCATTTCAATATAAAAGGGAGTGTGTACTGACAAAGAAAACAGAAAGAAAGAGAAAAATTCTTTTACAGATCAAACGAAATTGCTACTTGGAGTAGGTACTCATATACACGATATTGTTTACATAGGTCAAAAGCAACACAAACTGCAAAGGTGTTACAAACCTGATGAAACAATGTGGGCTTTTTCTGTCATTTGGTCATAGAACCCTAAATGAGTTAACAGTGGGCGATTTCAAAGCCAAATGACTCATATGTTTCTAACCATACCTCCGGAGATGTGATTTATTTGAAATACTTGAATTTAAAATGCAAATACAAAATAAAAAATACCTATTCTTATCGTGCATCTAAATATTTTTTTGGAAAAAGTATTTTGTAGTTTATTTAAAATATGTTCCGAATTGAACGTTTGTATAAAGAACAATGAGATCAGTTCATTTAAGTTTATTGTATTTTTAGATTAAGATGTTTAAGAATTATTCATAGTAGGTAATACACATAAAATTTTCGATTATTTTGTATGTACGTGTATATATTTTCAAATCACATTTCTTTCGTTTAAAGTATCCAGCATTTTACAATAATATAGGGTTGTTCGGAAAGTCATTTCGTTTTTTTTTGTGGAAATAAAAGACAGTTTTCGTATAATAAACAAATACTTTATTAAATTATATATTGACCGTTCTGGTCCAACACCTTTTGCCATCTTTCTGGTAGTAGCATAATTCCACGCTCATAAAATTTTTGGTCTTTGCTGGCAAAAAACTGATCGAGGAGGTTTTTGACCTCCTCATTTGAGGTGAAGGTTTTACCGTCTAAAAAATTTTGGAGTGACCGGAACAAATAATAATCCGATGGTGCCAGGTCTGGAGAATATGGTGGGTGTAGCATTGTATCCCATTCAAGCTGTAAAAGCTTTTGGCGAGTGACCAAACTTGTGTGAGGTCTCGCGTTGTCTTGGTGAAACACTACACCTTTCCTGTTGATTAGTTCTGACCTTTTCTGTTGAAGTGCATCATTCAGTTTGTCCAGCTGATGACAGTAGACTTCCGAATTAATCGTTGTGTTATCCGGTAAAAGCTCAAAAAAAACGATTCCTTTAAAATCCCACCAAACAGACAGCATCACCTTTTTTTGGTGAATATCGGCTTTGGAAATGGTTTGAGCCGGTTCATCTTTTTTGCTCCATGACCTCTTGCGTTTGACGTTGTTGTATACAACCCATTTTTCGTCCCCAGTGATGATGCGCTTCAAAAACGGATCATTTTCGTGACGTTTGAGAAGCGAATCGCAGACGTCAATGCGGCGACACAGATTTCTCTCTGTGAGAACATGGGGAACCCATACATCGAGCTTCGAGGATAATCCCAGGCCTTTCAAGTGGTCATAAACTGTTGAATTTGATAAATTTAACCTCAATCCGATCTCACGTGTTGTTATTCGCCGGTTCACATCAACTAATGCCTTTATCGCGTCTTTATCAGCTTCAACCGGCCTTCCCGAACGTGGTGCATCTTCGACATCAAAATTGCCGGATCGAAATTTAGCGAACCAGTTCTGGCACTGGCGTACTGTCAACACACCTTCTCCATACACATCAGTCAATTTCTTTCTGGCTTGAACAGCATTTTTACCCTTTCTGTAGTAAAACAGTAAGATATGTCGAAAATGCTGCTTATCGCTCTCCATATTTAAAAGGGCACCAACCAAAAACTACTGCGTAGAATTAATTGGAATTTTTCACACACAAGCCTTGCTATATGAGCTCTCAAAGCATATAAAAATTATACGGCTTAAATGTGAAGTTGGGTGCAAAAGAATACAATTAAATCCTCTGTCGGGAAAAAAACGAAATGACTTTCCGAACAACCCAAATCTTGCTTTCGTTATTGGTTCTGGATGTCGTTTACAACTTTCGTTTCCCTTAAACTAACCTTCCGAGAAGTACCTACCATGAATACCGATCCTCAGAAATTCATTTGTATTGTTCACAACTCCTCCCTGCACCATCGCAACTTTCACACCCTAACACCCTTAGGCTATAAGTTTGTAATTTTTGTACAGTCCATTTTAGTCTTCTGTCGAGAAAAGTCATTTGTAAATTCACTTAAATAAACATTCAAACCCAAATTGTGGCGTCTAATTAATTTTAGCTGCTACGCAATAATACAGAAACTGTAATAATAGTTTCTTCGTGTATTGCTAAAGTACACAACCTAAACAAAATACTTTTCCAAAAGCTATTTGTAAAATGAATGAAAGTTGCTCACATTGACAGTTGAAGGTATTAGAAGCCTAAAAAGGGGACAATGAGACATTCCATGAATGTCTTCTAATACTTTAACTGAAGAGAGCCCAAAACATTCTAAATTCCATAGAAATGCATAATCTAAAATATTGGATCGATATTGTTTTCGGGGTTCATTGTCATGGTTTATTTAATTTTGAAGTTCCAAATTGATATCAGCACCTGCTAAATCACCAATTATCGTACCTCTAGCAATAAACTACAAAATTCTATGAATTACGACAAAGCAGCCCGGAAAACAATATCGAATTGATATACGCCTGTGTATAACTGAAAACTACATGATATTGTGGTGTGCTAATAAATGCATATAATCCAAAATTAAACTAAAAAAATTTTATTTTTCGAGCCTTTCTATCGGAAAACATTTTTAAGTAGACATCAAAGCCTGCGTTTTCCGCAATTTCATTTTCGATTGACAAAGTTGCTAAGTTTGTTAATCTAAATTGAGATTTGTCGATCGCAGATAGGTTTTTATCGGCTTAAGCTTAGAAAAACTCCTTTTCCCATTAGCCACAGTAACAAGCATACCCTTTGATACTTTGATAAAATTTAAGTAGAGACCGGAGTAACCAGATTCTGATCAGGCAAAAAAGATTTTAGACTTATGAGTTAATCGCAGAACAAAGAACCATCTACCTGTGTCTGATTTAGAGAGATCACTACAGAGTTTGAAGTCTGGTTTTTCCAGAAACTATTTTATATTTCACAAAAAAGGTCAAGATTCCGAGCATTCATTTAACTGTTCAAATCCTTCATTGTGTTCATGATGTCCAAAAGACAAAAAAATATAATTTCAAATTTCTTTTTTTTGAAATTGTAGGCTCATTGCAAGCAATTTCATCAGCTTGGCGTTTAATAACACGTCCAATTTTTGTTGTTGCTCTAAACACGACTCAATTTATAGTTCTTCAGTCAACTCCTACGGTAGATCTATGGTAAGGAATTCCCAATGAAATGAGCAGCAGTGTTCCGATCGAACACTGCATTCTATTCTGGTATTTTCATCGTAACAATTTTGTAATTAGGTTTAGGGAATTTACTAGTAAGTAGGATTTGCCCAACGAATAAGCGGTCTGTGGCGCCCCTTTAAATCTAGCACCCTGGGCGGTCGCCTAATCGCGCCCTACCCTAACGCCGCTACAGACTACATATTTAAATTAATATATTATGAAATCAATTTAAGCATAGATATTAACTATAAACATGCCTACCAACATATTACTTAATGTTACAAAAAGCAAACGGGAAACAATTAGCGGTAGACGTTCAAAATTAGGGTACAGTCGCAATTCCGTCAACAATATTCTACAGTTGGGGCGATTAAAATTGGGATAATCCACAATAAATTATCTGTGAGAATAGACTTATCTTCTTCCTTTTTTCCACTTGGGACTGTAGTCATTTTCTTCGCTTTGAACACGCCCTTGTTAAGTTAGGAAATACTTCATGAGTAGTATAGACAACGTGAAAAGAGATAAGCGAATAATACTAAACGGTGCAGCGGTTAAAGGTACGCTAAAGATCAGGATTGAATAATTGGAATTATATCTGTAAAGAAACGTCTTTGCTTTCCTAAATTCTTGAGAATGTTGAACTTTCTTTTAAGTGTTCAAATTCTACTTGTCTTTCTGTTACACATCCATTGGTGTAATGTTATTTCTTCTTCTTCAATAGTGTCCGCTGCAATTCCTACCTGACATCTCTTTTCTATTCTTAGGATATTATACTTCGTTTACTTTCTCTAGCGATGTGCCCCTTCTAATGTCTTGGATGCGCGCTAGCAAAATCGTAGGTAGGGAGAAAAAAGCTCATTATTCTATTAACGATTGTTCATTAAACATACTTTTTCATACAATACCTGCCAAATGTTTTGTTCTATCATTATAGTAGTACGAATCAAAAACAAGCGTTAAAGCCTTTAATATGTCTTCAAATATAAATAAACATCTCGTTGATATTTTCAGTAGTAATTGGTATCTACTAATAACAGCACATTTGAACAATGTTATTTTAGTAGATGAAATGGTCAATTTTTCCGTGCAGTACTGTACGGATTATACGCTCCTCATAGGTTAAGAGTTTGGCCGAGAGTTGTCTGCTTTCTTTTCTGGCCTAGTGCTGTTCTTTTCTACTTTGCGCCGGTCAAACTAAAGGTCACATCGCTAGAGAAACTAAACGAAGTATACCTACAACGGTAGTAGCATAATTCC
>NW_020442458.1:321536-335660 GCF_000699045.2 Agrilus planipennis | reverse complement strand
AAGACATATTAAAGGCTTTAACGCTTGTTTTCGACTCGCACTACTATTCATGATTGAACAAAACTTTTGGCAGGTACTGTATGAAAAAGTATGTTTAATGAACAAGAGTCGAGAGTATAATGAGCTTTTTTCTCCCTACCTACGATTTTGCCAGCGCGCATCCAAGACATTGCTCAAATGTGCTGTTATTGGTACCATTTACTACTGAAAATATCAACGAGATGTTTATATATATTTGAAGACATATTAAAGGCTTTAAAAGCTTGTTTTCGACTCGCACTACTTTTCATGATTGAACAAAATTTTTGGCGAGTTCTGTATGAAAAAGTATGTTTAATGAACAAGAGTCGAGAGTATAATGAGCTTTTTTCTCCCTACCTACGATTTTGCCAGCGCGCATCCAAGACATTCTTTTCCTTCTTCTGTACTGTAATGGCAGATATTTACCTCTGGAACCTACCTTAATTAATTATGAGTATTTATTATCATAATAATATTTCTAAACTATGATTAACATTCTAACAATTTTATTTCCAAACTACTAAGGCCGGATATTCACGAAACCAATCAAGCTGAGGTCAAGGGGTTCGGAAAATGATTAAAGCTGACTGATCCGGGTCGGATCACATGCAGACATTTCATATAAAATAGGTGGTACACGGAGAAAATGAGAAAGGAAAATTTACTTAAATAAGAAAGCGATATTTGCAATTTATCCCACTATCCCGTTGCTTGGTAAACGAAAATAATAAAAATTACAATTTGGACCCGAATTTGTAAANTTGATATTTTCAGTAGTAATTGGTATCTACTAATAACAGCACATTTGAACAATGTTATTTTAGTAGATGAAATGGTCAATTTTTCCGTGCAGTACTGTACGGATTATACGCTCCTCATAGGTTAAGAGTTTGGCCGAGAGTTGTCTGCTTTCTTTTCTGGCCTAGTGCTGTTCTTTTCTACTTTGCGCCGGTCAAACTAAAGGTCACATCGCTAGAGAAACTAAACTAAGTATACCTACAACGTCTGTCGAGAATAAAAGTAGGCGTTCTGTCTGCAACCGCTCTAGTCTAGTTAAGAAGTTGAAAGAGGAAAGTAAATGCGACAGTTCTATTGCGGACTATGCCAACTTTAAAAGCCCCAACTATACTCAAATAAATTTGTTCTAGTGAAAGCACTGAATATTTTCTTCGTAAATTAAACATCATAAACAGTCTAATCATCAAACGTACAAATGAAAGCAACCGTATACATGTACCGATGTTTACTGCGGTACTGGCAATCTTGTTGGCACAATGGATCTATTTTATGTGCGTTGCCCTTTCATATTCAAATGGAAAACTGATGGTCCGAGAATCCCGCTGTACAATAACTTCGAACAGCAATTTCCCGGCCTCATAAACACTGGCAAATGTCAGGCAATCTTGAACTATTACGAATAAATCCCGCTGCTGTATTTCTGTTCGTTTACTGCAGCAATTGTATGTGTTTTACATCAGCGGGAATCATCTAGCTTATACATACATATGTATACGTTGCAGTAAAAATAAAAATAAATGATGTTTGTGTAGGCATTCATATTTTACAGATTATTCGCAACTCAAGACGGTCAAATTGCTTGCATATATTATTATCCAAAAAACCTTTAATGTAATTCATTTTTAAATTACATATTTTCCGTACGACTTACTTTTGTTTCTAAATCTGTTTAACCAACGCAACGGTTAACTCTCAACATTCTTCAGTACAGGATACGTGCAAGTAAAAACATTTATGTACCATACCACGCTGCAAATGAAGTACGCTAATTTATGCGACTCAGAAATAATTCTTGTAGTGTACGTACGTATATATGTGTGTGTATTTACTGATGTGGTGAATAATTCTTTTTTGATGGGAGGATAGAGCAATTGACGAACCACTCGTAAAAAAAGTTGGTAATACCTCAACAGTGATTTTGAAATCTAATAAAATTGCTATTATCTATCCAAACGATATTCAATACCACAACGTTAATTTTTTTCTTTTGGGTTCTAAATACTATGTGCAGATGTACATAGTTCTACTTACTATCAGCGATAAACAAAGTAGTTATTTAATTAATTGTTATCACAATGGACGTCTAAAGATTATTGTGTATAGTGACGTAGTACTAAGCTGCATATATGTTACCGGAATTGTATACAATTCCTAGATTTCATACATTTCCGGTGCCATATACATATTTCTTTTAGACGTTCCACAACCGTCACTGTTTGTATTTTTCGTCCATGTAGTTGCTTAGTTGTTATCGCAATTTCTCTATACGTAGACATATCACGACCAGGGCTGGCTTAGGATTGCAACATTGTTCTAGTTAACACCCTTCAAAGCATGCTACTTATTTCAGAAAGAAAAACGTGCCTAATTAATTAAAGGTGGGACGTAATTAATCTTTTTTTGGGCCTGATCGGGTCTGATGATTTTAACACAAAAAGGGGGAGTATGGAACACGGTAGTGAAGGACTGAATTAGGATTTAAAGGATACCTGAGTAAACTTTTGCAAAAGTAATAATACACAAACACGAACAGCTTCTCAAAATAACCTCGCTTGTTAATTATAATACTGCGGTCACCAAATTCATAATCCCCAGCACAAAAGCTTTCTGCATGTGCTACATACATTCGACTACTGGCGAGCATAAGCACGTTAAAAAATTTGTATAAATTTACAAATTAAGCGTAAACCATATTTTTATACAAAATAGATACTGGTATATACCTAATTTTCGAAGAATGCCATTAAAAATAAATGTACTTCAGTTTTAGTTACATTGTAGGAAAAGAAAAAGGTGGAAGCACACGAAATGTGATATTACGAGCGGGTGATGAAGTTATAGTCGATAGAGAAGGTTAGGAATGAGAAGGTATTAAAAAGAATAGAAGAACAGATGGCGCTGTGAAATTCAATAAGAAATAGGCGAGATAAGTTCGTAAGACACCTTCTTATCCGTAATGGGCTAGTCAGAGATGTATTAGAAGGAAAAAGAGAAGTTAAGAGAGCAGTTAAGTAGACCTAGATTACTGTACTGTTCAGAAGAGTGACGATGTGTGCCCAAAGAAATTGTAAATATGTTGGGAACGACTCCACCTTCAGCAAGCATATCTAAAACCAACAAACTACATCACAATTAGAATATTCGTTGATTAGTTCTAACGTCACACATATTAGCAGCAGTGATACATCCCGACCATTACATCAACTTTGACCATACTTTAGGTCATTTTAAGTATTGCAAAAGGCGTGGTGAACGCCCTCTGTAGTGCAATGTAAATCTACTGGAATTCAATAAGTTCAACAAGATCCATTTACGCTGATGGACATCGACTTGCTCAACTAAATCCGTAGCTCACCATTATGGAGGGTACAGGTAAGGAGTACTATCTCTGTAGTGAAAAAGTGTCCCTCAAACTGCGTTAAATTAGGGTGGCGCCACAGTAGCAACAGGGTAAATTCAAATAAAGCGCCGAAAGTTACTAGAATAGGTTAGAAAGATAAACAAGTACAAAATTACTTTGAACTACGTAAATAGTTGAGGTTTGGTATACAGAACTTTCACTAGCCACTCTAGTCATTAAAAAATGTTAAATTTTCTAACTTAGCATACTTCAATCCGTCAACAACTGCAATATTTATACCATACCTTTCGCTAACGCTAGCGCCATTTTGGAGGATTTTTGAACTGTTATTTACTGCTTACAGCTGGACACTTTTTCAACATTCCGCTCATATAATACTCACTATCATACGTGGTAGGCAGGTAACCAAAATGATGATCCAACTCTACCTGTTGACTAGAGACAGAGCTGTATGAAGTACCTCAAACGACGTGGTAAATGTCATCCGTGGTATATGCGCCCTTAATGCGTAGCGTCTAATTCTTAGCATCATTCTAAAATTTGTTGTGTTTGCTTTAATGTACATATATATTTGTATATACATGCAACCAACTAAACACCTCAACGTAGACATCTAAAACTGCTCAAACTTTCCAGTTGCAAACAGTTGGATCATTAGTCAGCAGCGAACGATTTATTCGATCAAATCCAAAACGAAATATTTTCGAAGAATTATTACAACTCCTTTGGAAGAACATTACGAACTTTTCAATTTCCTTTAAAATTTTGACGCTTCCGGTTAAAACAACACTAAGATCATAGCATCTTCAAAATGGATTTTCCCGTAAATTGTAGAGGATGAGGTATATACTGTAATAATGTTCGTGGGTTTAACAAAATTAACTTCTAAGACTGATAACGACAAAAACTATTTATTTACACTAATGTTGATATATCACTATTCACTGCGCTATTTGTTTCACTGCTATCACTGTCAATTTATTTCTGAATTCTTTTCTGCAACGGTCAATTTATTTCTTCCTCTTCTCGGCGATCGTCTCTTCTTTTAAATACTCTTTTGTTTACTTTCGGGAACCTTCTCGAAACGTCCGGATAGTTTATTCTTTCTTTGAACTGTTTAACTGCTTTCCCAGAACGCAGGTACGACACACACATTTACAAATACGACGCACATGACGAAAGGCGCCCGCGGCTAGTCGGCCAATCGATAAGTCGTTTACGCACACGTGTGCCCGATCGCACAATACTTTTTGGTTTTAAACGATGCAGAACAATTTCATCGAACTATTATTCTAAAATTTCCAAAATTCTCAGAAATGCTGTTATTTACAAAGCCTCGTCGAAATCCCTTTGTCATATCCCGTGGAAAAACCTCCCTACAGGTTCAATCATGATTTCTAGTGAAAATGAGAAATATATTTATATTTACGCCGCACGTGNAGGAAATTTACTCTATCAACAGTGACAGAATTTTAAAAAATTCAAAACCCGAAAAGTACCTCATACTCACATAGCCTTTAATTATGGTAATATATTTACAACAGTACATCTCAATACTAGTAGTAGATACATACTGTGCAGGTTATTTAATTCTTTAATAGTCCTTTTATACTAATTATTTAATACGTGCATAACAATTTAATAGCGTCTTATAACTTCCTTTAATGTCTAACATTATTGTTCTTGAACATTTTTTAAAAATAAGAAGTACCTGCGATTTCGCCGAAAAATTCATTCCCATTAGCTACTAATGTGCGAGGGTGGGCGGTCCCTCCGGACTACACCGGAGAGCAAGGCAGGGAAGGCTCTCTTCGGCTTTCTTTTAGGAATTGTAGGAATGATAGCGGTTAGGGTGAAACAAACGAGACAGACGAAATGAAGACAGAAGGATTATTTGTAGAATTTTATTACTGCTTCAGCATTTGCCTAAATTATTCTAGGAAACAAAGAAAAGCTTGCGTTCGGAGTCAAACCGATGATCTCCCAAATAGTAAGTAATGAGCTAAACCTGTAGGCTATGCCTCCCAGTGACTCTCGCCGAATGGATGTCGCAAATAAATGTTATTATTTATTTTAAGGAGTACTATGTTTAAAATTGATGTACGTCGGGAATACTATTTTCCAAACAAATTTTTATTTTCACACTCTCATTAGTAGATTTAGTATCCGTATTGTGTATTTTTTGTATTTGTTATTTGTTAGATTAGATTAAGTGTAATTGACGATGTTTGTGTTACAGCCAGCATAGGGTAGTTCTTTGTTATTTTAACGTTATTCAGTCGAAGTCAGTGTGTCAGCGTCAGCTTCACTTTTTTGTATGGGGTTGTATAAAATCATAAGTTAGTGCAGACCCCTAATGATTTACACGGCCGTGTGACGATCGCTGCAAATGAAATAAGCCAAATGCCGGACGTTTTTGCGCGACTCATAAATAATTCTGCTAGACGCCTCGAAAATCTTTTAGCAAGGGATTCGAATTTCGAAACAATTTTTGTACTACTTATTAGAGCTCCATGGCGTGCTAATACCAAGCTAAAAGTACGTACATATACATACCATAGTAATTTTACTTAATGTATCGTGTCATTTTCGTGTTTCGCTATACGCATTTCGTGTTAATTTCAAGTATATTATGTAGGTAATTAACAGTTTGAAGTATGTACTTAAAAACTAATTATGCATTTGCATACAAAAAGTATAACATTCAACTTAAATGTAATTTAATAAACGAAATGCATGCAACATTGCCATGCCTCTGTTTCTTAATTAACACCATCTCGTACCAAAAATATTATCATGTAAAATGTTGCCAAGACGAGATCATATTGCTCGCACTGTCGAAAAGTTAACAGGCCCTAACTCTACAACAGAGCCGGGAAAACTTTAACTTCGTAGGAGCCGCTACCTGAGGCTAGTTTGGGTCACTCCATACCCTTGAATGAGTACGAGAGAGTATACAGTAATGATCCATATTGCTTTCTCTTTTTCTTCTCCCTCCACTCCCATATCAAGCCCCTTCATCCCGTAGACGAGCGAAGCCTCTCTCGCAAATTAAATAATAGCTACGAAAATTTTCTAATGATCGTCCCGCAGCTCAGAGGTAGCATACCGGACTACGTTCGCAATACTATTGGATTCGGCTATGGAAGAGGGGACTCACCTACGAAATGGAAGGGATAAGAAAAGGAAAAAATCATCTCACTGGTACTCGCAGGAGCAATGAGGAACTCCTTGGTTATAGCTGAGGAGCACTGGGGAGTCAAAAGAGCCGAGTTTGTCCGGCTCTGCTCTACAAGCCCTAACTTCACAAACACAGTAGGGTCTCTCTTTTGATGAACCTAAAAAACCGACATTTTTTGCAGATCATCATAAATTAATTTTATGTGCGCTGAACTACCATTTACAAGTACGGTACAATAGCTTTACCAGAATATAAAGATCTATACAGTAGGTTCACTTCCCAGTCACGCCCATGCATCCCTCTCCTACTGTCACTTCTCCACTTCATCTACGAGTAATCCCCTAAGCAGGGGCTGAGTTGTACAGACGTGTCTGTATCTCTTTACTTTTGCCTGTAACAACTTCCGCATATAACGATAAAATTACAGTGGTCCCTAGGTCGTCATTATACCCGAAATCCACTGTATGTCAATCTCGCCGTTAACTGAGCGGCATGTTCTAGACTCTAGACGTTTAGGCCATTGCCTAGCATTCTGGAAAACACCGGTTTGATTCCGTCTGCCCTGGTACAAGTTCTTCTGTGGTTTCCTTGGATCACTTAGACAAATACAGGGGTAGTAATAGTGTTACGAAGGGGAGTTTTAAGGAAAACCAAAAACGATTTTAGACTTTAAAACACTTTCAAAATTAATTAAATTTTTCATAGTTAAAAAGTTGCAATTTTTACAAAATTTTAAAACAGATATCGAGTTAATTTACTTACAAAATAAGCGCATTGAAATTCTGCAGCAACGAAACAGTAAGTGAAAAGAATTTTTTCAAAGAATTATCTTTGTACAAGCAGATATTAACTCAAGTTCGATAGTTCTGGTTATTGTAAAAATTAAAGAACTTCAAGAAATCAACGAAAAAGACAAAGAAGGTTTCTAACCTAGTTAGTATCGGAAATTTCATCAGTTTTCACTAAATCAACTAAATCAAAGAAACTTCTAGAACCAGTGAATGACCCATGTTGAACTACGTACCAATAATCACTGATTCATCAATAAGTTTTGCACGTGAACGGGAATCTAATCTGGTCTAATCGCGGACAGTCGACTCGGGAACGCGTTAACGAAAAAATTTTACCCTTAACAAATAACCAGTAGGGAACCCTGTGTTGTTGGTGGTACTACCTCCTGATCAAGATGATTGTAACACTTCTATCAACGTAAGTACTTTTGTTAACTTTTAAGGTGTATTGATTTGCATTGAGAGGAAGATCCTTTTTATAAACGTTTTTGTTTAATTTTCATTTGTAATGATATTTATCTGGATTACTTGACAACTAACTCTAAATCCATTTGTAATTTGTATTTTTTTGAATTTCATATCTATTTTAATTTACTATATAATAAAGTTGTTATTGTTTTCCAATCTCGCCTTTCTTATCATTCTAATACCTTACCCCCAGTCACGACAAAATAATAAAAACACAATATAACCAGATAATTAAAATAAATAGTTAACAAAAAACCTAAAGAAACAATTTACGTCGTGACAACATTCCACAGATAATCTTGCACTTTCTTCTTCCTCACCCCAACCACCACTCATCCATCCCTACGATTCCTAACAGGAGGCTGAAGAGGAACTTTCGCTCTAGCCTCCGATGTAATCATCTGGAGATAATGCCTGCCCACTAGCAGTAGCAATTGGTCGAAACGCAAAACCCAAAAGTTTTGCTAGCATCAAAACCATTTGACAAAAAAAATGTTGACATTACTAATACCTAGTTTAATCTAATGTTTCAATAATTATATTACTTTGGTCACTAAAATTAAAAACAGGAAAAATAAAATCACAATGATATAAAGTTGTATGATGAATGATAGAATCCTAAGTAACGAGCTACAATTTCTCGGTAAAAATGGTAAGTCAGTTTGCAGCAATCTCAACTTGTTTCATTTGTAATATCCTTTTACGGTTGCGGCCAGGACCCTTTTATTCATATATATGTACTAAAATGCATTCCTGGATAGTTGTGGGTGGATATGGGGTTCACGTGACATTTAATAAAGTCACACGGATCAGTAGAAATTCGTTCCAGTCTGCTCTCTTCAAAGAACAAAATGAAACCATTAGATCGCAAATGTTTGCTAGAAAAATAAGCCGAAGGTTCACCACATGTCGATCTGCATATACAGTTCCCATAATGCTCTTGCTCTTGTAAACGTATAACCCATTTTACTTACATGCACATAAACAGAACGTTATAGACGCCTGTAATAACAGCCACGAGTTAATTCTAAATAAAGCAGTTACGCGAGCTTGTCTACTAGTATTTTACGTAGAATTAACACGATATAAATTTAAAACAGTTAAGTACTCCTGCGAATTTTAAATAAATTTGCAATAATTCTCGGAATACTTTGTACATTCCCTTAGTGAACGAACTAAAAATATAAATAAAAGTTCACCGACATAGAATAGGGATGAATTTCAGGTTTAAACATTTTATTCGACAATATATCGAACAAAACCAATAACTGTTATTAGTTTTCTTCGGTTGTAGGGGCGTGGTACAGCATAAGTTCTTGCCACAGAATAGAACTGTCAAGAGAATATTACCTGCAAGTCATGCGCAATTTGCGCGAAGCAATCTGCCAGAAACGCCAGGATTTGTGGAGAAACAAAAATTGGCTTTTGGCCCTGCCACTTTTTTTGGCTAAAAATAACATACTAATAATGCCGCAGCCACCGTTTTACCCAGATCTGGCCCCTTGTGATGTTTTCTTGTTCCCCAAAGTGAAGAGACCCATGAAAGGACGATGTTAGGCTACGATTGAGGAGATAAAGACGGCATCGAAGGAGGAGCTGAACAAGATCACAAGAAATGATTTTTGAAAGTGTTTCGAGGATTGAAGAAAACGTTGACACAAGTGTATAACATCTGGTGGAGATTACTTTGGAGGGGACGAAATAGATATTCATGAATAAATAAATAGTTATTGAAAAAACACTTAACACTCAAATACTTTTTGAGCAGACCTCGTATAAACACAGAATACCAAGACTGCCCGATACCACCGAATAGCGGAGAACTCGTAGATGTTGTGGTGTAGTGAAGCATGGGCAAAAGGGGGTGTATGGGCATTTGATACGTCGATATCCTTAATAAAAAAAGGACTTTGTTACCTGAACATTTAACGAATCCCACAATAAGTGAATGAATAGTTCACATTCAGTATTGAAGATAGAAGGACCTTTGAAGAAGCTAGCTACTCGTGTCAGCGAAACGTTAGGATGCAATTCCAATCAACGACGGCCTAGTATAATATGTTTGATAACAAAACACGCTGTTCATGCATAAATACATATAATAATTTTACCCATACTTATTGGAGTAGGAGATAAAAAATAATTCAGCCCGACTTTTCGTCAGTTTCTGTAGAACACTTATTTCCTGTTCTACACTATATAGTAAACCAGGACGCAAGCCTGTCAAATTTACAGAAAGGGGTTAAAATAGAGAACTTTCAAAAACTATTTATTTACACTAATGTTGATATATCACTATTCACTGCGCTATTTGTTTCACTGCTATCACTGTCAATTTATTTCTGAATTCTTTTCTGCAACGGTCAATTTATTTCTTCCTCTTCTCGGCGATCGTCTCTTCTTTTAAATACTCTTTTGTTTACTTTCGGGAACCTTCTCGAAACGTCCGGATAGTTTATTCTTTCTTTGAACTGTTTAACTGCTTTCCCAGAACGCAGGTACGACACACACATTTACAAATACGACGCACATGACGAAAGGCGCCCGCGGCTAGTCGGCCAATCGATAAGTCGTTTACGCACACGTGTGCCCGATCGCACAATACTTTTTGGTTTTAAACGATGCAGAACAATTTCATCGAACTATTATTCTAAAATTTCCAAAATTCTCAGAAATGCTGTTATTTACAAAGCCTCGTCGAAATCCCTTTGTCATATCCCGTGGAAAAACCTCCCTACAGGTTCAATCATGATTTCTAGTGAAAATGAGAAATATATTTATATTTACGCCGCACGTGCTTATATAAAATATTTTTCATTATAAACGGCACGCAATATATTCTCTCGTGAAATATTTTTGTTATTTCAAGTTTAATTTTCTGTCTGTCAAAACTTTATTTTTCTTCTCGAAATATGAGATGTTCAGCTGTCATCCGGATTTACTTTTTACGACGAATATGAATCCGACTTAGAACATAAAGTTTGGAGGTCTTGAACTTTGGCAATTTGGATTGACGGTAGAAGAAGCTAACGAGATCTTTTTGTCCGATTTTTCTGACAGCGACTGATTTATAAAGAGAAAAAATGACATTTCTTTTGTAGCATTCATATGATGATCATCTTATAAATAAACCAGTAATCCACATGGCAATTATTAAAAATAATTACGATAGGTAACTAAGTCAACTGAATGACGACAATTAACGAATACTATACAAAATCTCCATCTTCAGCAAAGCATTTAATGTATGTAATTGAGAACGAAAATTGGTAAAAATCTAGAACTTCAGTAAATTTCAACAACATCCACGGAAAATTTATTCCGAACAGAAAGTTTAATATTCTTGGCCAGTATTCTACCGAATCTGTGAGATACAAATCGAGTCTTCAAACTCTCATTATCTTCTTCGACGATAAAATAGTATAGCACAGTAGGGTTACTCCTTATCCTATCCCAAAATTTCAACGTTTTTTGCAGGCGGTCATAAATCAACCTTAAGTGCGCCTAAACTGCTATTTACGAAGACGGTGTAATAGCTTTACCAGTGTGTACGAGGTATGTTCAAAAAGTATAGCAAATTTTGAATTTCCGCAGGTTATGTACATTCGATTTTCGATTTTTTTGTGGCGTTATGTTGGTACTCATGTCTCTCACTTATACCAACAAGGTCATCCATGTTGAATGTTCAGTTAATTTTTGACAGCTGCTTTGCTTGCACGTGTTTTGGCTCGTCTTCGATTTTTGCCTATTCCAAAAAATGTATCAAAGAATCTGTATTTAAATTTTGTGTGAAAAACAAAATTATATGCGCGGACGCATTCCGAATGTTGACTGTGACATATGATGAAGCTACCTTGAACCGAAGCAATGATTATCCGATACAAAATGTTCTCAGAGAGCCGAGTAGATGTGAACGACGAAGAGCGTGCCGGACACCTGAGCACTTCAACAACAGACGAAAACATTGACGATGTGAAGAAAATAATATTGGCCAATCGTCGAATCACCATTAGAGAAGTTGCTCAGGACCTATACATATCGATTGGTTCCTGCCATTCGATATTTACCAATGATTTGAGCATGAGATGGATCGCCGCGAAATTCGTACCAAAATTGCTCAATTTCGACTAAAAACAGCATCACATTAACATTGACGTCATAACTGGTGACAATTCATGGAGTTTATGGTTATGAAGTGGAAACCAAAGCTCAATCACTCCAATGGAAGCTGCCGCAAGAGCGAAGACCGAAAGAAGCGCGCCAGGTTAAGTCGAATGTGAAGGTTTTGATTAGTTTTCTTCGGTTGTAGGGGCGTGGTACAGCATAAGTTCTTGCCACAGAATAGAACTGTCAAGAGAATATTACCTGCAAGTCATGCGCAATTTGCGCGAAGCAATCTGCCAGAAACGCCAGGATTTGTGGAGAAACAAAAATTGGCTTTTGGCCCTGCCACTTTTTTTGGCTAAAAATAACATACTAATAATGCCGCAGCCACCGTTTTACCCAGATCTGGCCCCTTGTGATGTTTTCTTGTTCCCCAAAGTGAAGAGACCCATGAAAGGACGATGTTAGGCTACGATTGAGGAGATAAAGACGGCATCGAAGGAGGAGCTGAACAAGATCACAAGAAATGATTTTTGAAAGTGTTTCGAGGATTGAAGAAAACGTTGACACAAGTGTATAACATCTGGTGGAGATTACTTTGGAGGGGACGAAATAGATATTCATGAATAAATAAATAGTTATTGAAAAAACACTTAACACTCAAATACTTTTTGAGCAGACCTCGTATAAACACAGAATACCAAGACTGCCCGATACCACCGAATAGCGGAGAACTCGTAGATGTTGTGGTGTAGTGAAGCATGGGCAAAAGGGGGTGTATGGGCATTTGATACGTCGATATCCTTAATAAAAAAAGGACTTTGTTACCTGAACATTTAACGAATCCCACAATAAGTGAATGAATAGTTCACATTCAGTATTGAAGATAGAAGGACCTTTGAAGAAGCTAGCTACTCGTGTCAGCGAAACGTTAGGATGCAATTCCAATCAACGACGGCCTAGTATAATATGTTTGATAACAAAACACGCTGTTCATGCATAAATACATATAATAATTTTACCCATACTTATTGGAGTAGGAGATAAAAAATAATTCAGCCCGACTTTTCGTCAGTTTCTGTAGAACACTTATTTCCTGTTCTACACTATATAGTAAACCAGGACGCAAGCCTGTCAAATTTACAGAAAGGGGTTAAAATAGAGAACTTTAATTACACAATAAAGTTCGATCAAGGCAAAAAACACTTTAAGCAACAGGGCTATCGACCGAAACTTGGTAAAGCAAGAACAGCAAAGAAAGTATTCGTTTATTTGCTTTGCCTTTCAGCCGAAAACACGGTCCTCTAATATCCTTTCGGAAAATCCTGATTTAGTGAAGCGAGAACAAGTTAATGCTGTTATACTGGAAACAATCATTCGGACCGAAGCAAGTAGGTGAAAAACGTTTCAAAGCTCCTTTCTTCCGCTTGCATTAACAATATTGAAGAACTTACATTTATAGCCTAATTGCGCTAGTATTTTAAACAAAACGTAAATTCAAAGGGAATTTAATTAAAACATTAATTTCGTAATACTAATTATGAAGGTATATATGTACGTAATTTTTTAAAGTTAATAACCAGGTACCTATAGGAAATTTAAAATCTAATTGTAATTATTCTATATTTGGTATAATTGTAATATTATAACTCTATTTGAAAATGTCCTCTTTGCGAGCTCTAAACATATCTTTTCCCCTTCGTAAATAACCTTCGTATAAACCTTTTAATATTTGAACTATGTCTGCTGTTTCTAACCGTATTATACTTCGTTTACTTTTTGTAGCGATGTGACCTTCAGTTTGACCGGCGCAATGTAGAAAAGAGCAGCACTAGGCCAGAAAAGGAAGGAGACAACATTCGGCCAAACTCTTAACCGGCGAAGAGCATATAATCCGTACAGTACTGCACGGAAAAAATGACCATTTTATCCACTACAATTGCATTGCTCAAATGTGCTGCTATTGACACCATTTACTACTGAAAATATCAACGAGATGTTTATTTATATTCGAAGACATATTATAGTTTTAAACGCTTGTTTTCGTCTCGCACTACTATTCATGATTGAACAAAACTTTTGGCAGGTACTGTATGAAAAAGTATGTTTAATGAACAAGAGTCGAGAGTATAATGAGCTTTTTTCTCCCTACCTACGATTTTGCCAGCGCGCATCCAAGA
>NW_020442458.1:313773-320583 GCF_000699045.2 Agrilus planipennis | reverse complement strand
TGAGATCCAAAAAGATCGAAATCGCGATCCGCGTCTGGCAGTTTCGACAGAATACAGACCACTTCGAATTATTTTATTCAATTAAGCTAACGTGCCTATCACATTAAGGTTGGCTATGCCGAGATTCGTTTTCAGCAAGTAGATATCCACACAAGTGGACCTTGTTGGAGCATATGTAATCCTAAAATGTAGTATCGTGCTACAGATGGCGTTTACTGCGCCATTTGTAGTATTTTCTAGAACGCACTGTTAAGATAACAGGTAAAAGTTGGTCTGTGTTCTGTCGGAGCTGCCTGCGACGCGCTGATGAGATCTACCTTTTAGCTGCATCTTGGTATTTGAGAACACGCTCGGTATAGGGTGCAAGGTATACAAATGAAAGACTTGTTCTATTAATATAGAACAGCTGACACTAGAAGATTCCTTCAACAATAATTTTAAAACTTTGTTTTGATTGAATTTCAATTCGATTACATAGGTCAATGACAGTTCTCTAATGAGAGTAGAGCCGGCAATTCCATTCCCTTCAATTTTTAAACAAAACAAGCAAAGCGGCGGCTGAGTGTGGAAGTAAAAATTATTCTTCAAATTCAATAATCGTTAAATAATAAATTCTGTAAAACAAAAACAGAAATTCTAACAAAAGTATAAAACTAAACGAAAATAACGAACAATATTTTAAAACTAAACATTAGATGCAGTGACACCAAAATAATAAATTAAAAAAGTCAAAAGTTAATATCCAAAATTGACAGTATCTAGTCAAATTTTTATTTAGAAAACACATTTGCAAATTCTCCGGACACCATCTGTTCCTCCTTGCTACTTGCACAAGGAATCGCAGAATAATCACGAATTACCTACGGTTAATCGTATAATATCAAAAATTGTGGATTAACCGTAACCGTTGCATCGCTAAAAAATAAATTTAGGTCTTGTCCGCTATAAAATTACCGTATTCATTTTATTCTTTCAACTTACTGACTAGACTACAGCAGTTGCAGACGGTACGCCTACTTTTACTCACGACAGACGTTGTACGGAATATCGTAAACATAGACAAGAGATGTCAGATAGAAATTGCAGCGGACAATAATAAATAAAAAGGAATAACATTACACTAATTGATGTGTAAAAGAAAGAGATGCACAGACAAGCAGAATTTGAGCATGTTACCAGCATCGGACTTTAAAGAAAGTTCTACGTTCTCAGGAATTTAGGAAACCAAACACGCTTGTATAAAGATATAGTCCCAACCAATTAGTTTAAAGCCGACCCTGACCTTTGCGTACCTAAGCAACCTCTAGCTGCTCCATCGCATACTACTATTCGGTTATCTCTTTTCATTCTTTATGCACTACTTATGAAGCATTTATTTTAATTTAAACTCTGCTATTATTATTATTAAACCAAATAATTAAGAAAAAAGTTAAGGAATTAAAATAAGTAAATATACAATATTTAAGGTTGTCTTTATCTTCAAGAGATCAGACTCATCTGCACGCTAAAAGACCCACTTACCAAAAAACCTTATTCCTACATTTTCGGTGCCATCGTCTACCTCCGTTGACCAGTTCTTTTCCTCAAAAGCTTCCAATTAATTTGGCACACCGCCAAACAGACGTGGTTCCAAGCACGACACAATTTTTTAACGAATATTTTACTCTTAAATGAAAATACATTTCTGACACGTACATTTTCATTTAAATAAATAACAATGGAAAACGGACTATGTGTTTATACATATGTATTCTCTTTCTTAGGTAGCAGTACCTATCGTTTCTGAACATTCCAGATGTTCGTAAATAGTGTATTACGAAGAACGAACAAAACTGCAATGCAACAGAAATTTCATTTCAGGTAACGTAATAAAGTTCCCTTCTTCCCAGATCTCTCCAGTTGTACGTACATACATGTATTCAATGCACGGTGGTATCAATTCCGCAGAGGACCTTTTCGAGCTACTAAATCAACCGAAAGTAATTTTGTTTGATGTGTTTTTCATACGGTTATTTTCCTTTCTAGCGACGCTTGTCGAACCTCTAAAGAAGCACGAATAAAAAATGGTCTTCGCAATCTAACCTCAAAATATTCAAAAAAACGTGTAAACGAAATGAAGAAATTGTCCATTCAGTTACATTTTCGATTTATTTGCGAATGTATGAATGCTTATAAATTGAAATTGAAAACTAGCGCTACCGAATGTAAAAAACTGTAAAGTACAATACCAAAACCAGGATTAAAATTGTTAAAAAAAATAATTACCTAACGTTCTATATTTTACTATAAATTCTTACTTGCAGTTTCTGTTGACATCTGACAACTGCATTTACAAAATGCACAACGGACTGAAACTAGACTAAATATTTTGTACCCAGAGCCAACAACAGCTTTAATACTTTGTATACAGGGTGTCCACACCCGACGTTCGTGTTTAATTACAAGTTCGCTACCAGATGGCGCAGGACGCTTAGGTTGGGCTAACGTTACATCGAAGCTTGGTTCTAGAAAAATTAGTTGCCATAGAGCGTTTGACCGGACAGAAATGTGCTTTCTGTGTTCACGTGTACTATCAAAATAACAATTCTCTTATTAGGTTTAGTTGTCTTTATAGGGTCCATGTACCATTTACACGATATAGAAGAAGCTCCAAGTATTAATATAATAAAGAAATAGATAAACAAGTTTGAAACTGTAGGAATTAATTAAATTTTTCATAGTTAAAAAGTTGCAATTTTTACAAAATTTTAAAACAGATATCGAGTTAATTTACTTACAAAATAAGCGCATTGAAATTCTGCAGCAACGAAACAGTAAGTGAAAAGAATTTTTTCAAAGAATTATCTTTGTACAAGCAGATATTAACTCAAGTTCGATAGTTCTGGTTATTGTAAAAATTAAAGAACTTCAAGAAATCAACGAAAAAGACAAAGAAGGTTTCTAACCTAGTTAGTATCGGAAATTTCATCAGTTTTCACTAAATCAACTAAATCAAAGAAACTTCTAGAACCAGTGAATGACCCATGTTGAACTACGTACCAATAATCACTGATTCATCAATAAGTTTTGCACGTGAACGGGAATCTAATCTGGTCTAATCGCGGACAGTCGACTCGGGAACGCGTTAACGAAAAAATTTTACCCTTAACAAATAACCAGTAGGGAACCCTGTGTTGTTGGTGGTACTACCTCCTGATCAAGATGATTGTAACACTTCTATCAACGTAAGTACTTTTGTTAACTTTTAAGGTGTATTGATTTGCATTGAGAGGAAGATCCTTTTTATAAACGTTTTTGTTTAATTTTCATTTGTAATGATATTTATCTGGATTACTTGACAACTAACTCTAAATCCATTTGTAATTTGTATTTTTTTGAATTTCATATCTATTTTAATTTACTATATAATAAAGTTGTTATTGTTTTCCAATCTCGCCTTTCTTATCATTCTAATACCTTACCCCCAGTCACGACAAAATAATAAAAACACAATATAACCAGATAATTAAAATAAATAGTTAACAAAAAACCTAAAGAAACAATTTACGTCGTGACAACATTCCACAGATAATCTTGCACTTTCTTCTTCCTCACCCCAACCACCACTCATCCATCCCTACGATTCCTAACAGGAGGCTGAAGAGGAACTTTCGCTCTAGCCTCCGATGTAATCATCTGGAGATAATGCCTGCCCACTAGCAGTAGCAATTGGTCGAAACGCAAAACCCAAAAGTTTTGCTAGCATCAAAACCATTTGACAAAAAAAATGTTGACATTACTAATACCTAGTTTAATCTAATGTTTCAATAATTATATTACTTTGGTCACTAAAATTAAAAACAGGAAAAATAAAATCACAATGATATAAAGTTGTATGATGAATGATAGAATCCTAAGTAACGAGCTACAATTTCTCGGTAAAAATGGTAAGTCAGTTTGCAGCAATCTCAACTTGTTTCATTTGTAATATCCTTTTACGGTTGCGGCCAGGACCCTTTTATTCATATATATGTACTAAAATGCATTCCTGGATAGTTGTGGGTGGATATGGGGTTCACGTGACATTTAATAAAGTCACACGGATCAGTAGAAATTCGTTCCAGTCTGCTCTCTTCAAAGAACAAAATGAAACCATTAGATCGCAAATGTTTGCTAGAAAAATAAGCCGAAGGTTCACCACATGTCGATCTGCATATACAGTTCCCATAATGCTCTTGCTCTTGTAAACGTATAACCCATTTTACTTACATGCACATAAACAGAACGTTATAGACGCCTGTAATAACAGCCACGAGTTAATTCTAAATAAAGCAGTTACGCGAGCTTGTCTACTAGTATTTTACGTAGAATTAACACGATATAAATTTAAAACAGTTAAGTACTCCTGCGAATTTTAAATAAATTTGCAATAATTCTCGGAATACTTTGTACATTCCCTTAGTGAACGAACTAAAAATATAAATAAAAGTTCACCGACATAGAATAGGGATGAATTTCAGGTTTAAACATTTTATTCGACAATATATCGAACAAAACCAATAACTGTTGTTAAGTATTGTACTTACATAAACGACGACATCTGACAGTTAAAATTCTAACTAGGTTGCATTGTACGTTCTATTTTTAGTACAAATCAATCAAAAATTAGACAGTTTATCTACTTAAATTTATTTGCTATAATTGTAATACTTCTATATAGGTCGGTACATTTATTTTATTTAGTTTGGGTAATATTAAGTAAAGTTCAAGACTATTAAGGGTTGGAAGGTTTTTATTTATGAAGAACCAACACCAACATTTCACCTCTATTTGGGAGGCTTTTTCAAGGTAGTTAGTTCCTCCCAAATAGAGGCGAAACGTCGGTGTTAGTTCTTCATAAATAAAAACCTTCCAACCCTTAATTGCCTCGAACTTTATTTAATATATACTTAAAACTTCGAGTTGCCCATTAATAGACAATGACGACAATTATAAAGGTATAATTTTGTAAATTAAAATTCTAATTTCAGTTGTATTATGTAGGGGTTGTTCATAAATCACGTAAGGATATCAGGGGAGAAGGGTTCATTTAAATTTAACGAACACTTACGGGGGGTGGATATGTACTTGCGTAAGAAGCGCTATCTATGGAGTATACGCGTAATTTGAACTAAGTGGCATGCATTCTGAAACACGTATCGCTTTCCAAAGACTGTGACATTGTGAAATGAGTATAAAAGCATTCACGGGAAGCTATTTTGGGAAATTTTTGCGTAATAGGATGAGGAAGATTAAGAAATATTCCTTAGTGGGGGGTGGATATCAAGAATTACGATAAGCAGACCTAACGTAATTTATTGCCTTAGAAATTCAATTGTTTTTTGTGTATAAATCGGTCTTGATCTGATGAAGTCGTCGCGGCTCTTTCCAAAAAGAAACCAGTTGCTGCATAGTTTACCTAGTTTATACGGGGTGAAATAAGTGTCAAGATTACAGGAAGTGATAGAGCACTAGGAAACTTAAGTGAATGTTAAATGTACAGGCGAAATGGCATAGAATAGAATGTTGGCTCCTCTCATCACAAAGGAATAACTGTAGCATCCTTATCACTTGCAGCGAGTGCAAGCTTTGCTTTAAACTAATTTTCAGCCACAAGTGAAATTGTGTCGGTGATTTCCAAACAAAGTGCCGCTTAGCCTAACTTTATCCACATGGTGTTGTCCAGTTTTTGGGGGACGGAATTTTGAATTCACAACAATCTCTACTAGACAATGTCAATTTGAATATCACACACTCTTCTCGATTTCAAGAACTGTTTTCAACAAAACTGCATATGGTGCAAAATTCTTGGAGACTTATTTGACTTTTCGGTAAGTTTACTTACAACCACCCGCAAAAAAGTAGTGCGCCTTGGCAATACCTCAAATTATCCAGATACTACTCATTTACCGACCAATGTTACATAGTGCTTGCTGTAATGGACTTATTTAATTTATTTAGTCAAAATACTATATACAGTACTAAATTGTGTATGTTTATCTTAGACGTTCGATAATCGGAAGTATTTACATTCTGCATCCATATTGCTGCAGAATTTTTATCGCACTACGATATTCGGTAGACACTTATGTTGTCAATTCACGCACAGGACCGGCTTCAGATTGTAAATTATTGTGATTTTCGTAAAAAAAAATTGCCCTTTACCACACTACTAGACTCATCGTGCGATTGTTTATTGCATCTATGCAGTTTGCACCCTCCAAAGCTCGGCACTTATTTCTGTTACACCCTGTATAATGTACACTTTATACTCAACAAATTGCGTTGTTGATATTATTTAAATCCAAATTAAGTTTGTCTAACATAACAAATTTAAGAGCCTTATCATGCTTTAGAAAAACATCTAGATGTTAGCTGAAAAAATGTTGACATAAATTATGACAGCACAAAAACATGTCATTTTCGCTGGTGACGTTAAATTTACTAATGCAGCCCAATAAACGGCCACTTGCTGTTCAATTTATTAGAGCTAGTATCGCGTGTGGTCGAAATTCGACCAATTGTGTCACTTTATTTTAGTTAACAAAAATAAGGAAGAAAAAAAGGTGTAATATCGACCAAAACTGGAACCTGGGTCGATGTGTAACAAACGCGCATTCTACCTCTAAACCCCCAACGATTGTTATAAAATTTTATTCGATTAAGCTAACGTGCCTATCACGTTGAGGTTGGCTACGCCGGGATTCGTTTTCAGCAAGTAGATATCCACACAAGTGGACCTTGTTGGAGCATACGTAATCCTAAAATGTAGCATCGTGCTACAGATGGCGT